>NW_028283963.1:0-20459 GCF_059441095.1 Idiotropiscis lumnitzeri
GAGTTGTCGTTCATATTTAGAACCTCATAATCAGCGTTTAATTGTCGAACAGTGCAATGCCACTCCCACAACTTTTCACGAAAAAGGATGAATTTCGTATTGTGACATCCTCATGGCCGAAACAGTCATCCGAGCATATATGAGGGCGACCTTGTTGAGTTGCACGGAGAAAAACATCCAAGAAAATAACTTGTATTAGCTTTTACCAGTTGGTGGCGCTACTACTACGATGAAAAATAAGTTGGTAGATGTCTTCAGGGCTGAAGTATCCTCAAATGTGTACAACTTCGAGAAGATAGGATCATCTGAGTCATGTTGCCGGAGCTTTTGTTGCCACAAAGTACAATCGGATTTTTCAGCACCGTAATAGCCACGCCTTTTGCCAAAACGTCACAAAATTCGGCACAGAGTAAGATCATTGTCTTGAGTCTTTTCTGACTAATTTTCAGTCGGATTCGTCAAAAGGGCACCGTGCAGTACGTGAAAATTAAAATAAAAACAAATTTTTGATTCCACTTGGCGGCGCTGTGTGTATAACAAAATAATAACATTAAGATGTCTTCAGGTCGGGACGTTTTATTTACAGGTGAAGGTTTGGATTTTTAGGAGCATGTGCAGGGGCGTTATTAAGCATTCATTTATTTGTATTAGGTTCATTTTGTCTTCTTATTATTGATATTTGACTGATTCATTAAAAGCAGACAATTATGTTTTAGGTTAATTTTTTACCTGACATGTTTCGGCGAGTCTTTCGCCTTCTTCAGAGTGTCGCATGATGGTGTCTTGAGACCCGTCTTTATCAGCTGATGTTCCATGAGGGTGTGACTTACCTGTCAAAAAAATGAAAAATTAGAGCAGTAAAAGAACAAGCACAACATGAACATTACAAATCAGCAATCACTGACCACTGCAAAAGGGAAAACCACATCATGGACCGGGAGAAGGGCAGGGTCATCCGCACCGAAGAGAACAAACAACAGCGCTGGATCAGAGAGGCCATTGAGATCTGCAAGCGAGGCATAAAAACCATGAACAGAGACAAGGGAGCCTTCATCCTCTCTACCACCTGGAGCAGCATCTTGGCGGAGTGAACGGACAGCGGGGGGCGTGACTTGCCTTCATTCTTGTGACAGGTAAGTCACGCCCTCATGGAACATCAGCTGATAAAGACGGGCCACAAGACACCATCATGTGACACTCTGAAGAAGGCGAAAGACTTTCGTATTGTGACATCCTCAAGGCCTAAACACTCATCCGATCAAAAATAAGTTGGCAGCCGTCTTCAGGGCCTGAATATCCTCAAATGTGAAAAATTTCGAGAAGATGGATCATCTGAATCATTTTGCAGGAACTTTTGTTGCCACGGAGAATAATCAGACTCTGCGGCACCGCAATAGCCACGCCCTTCGAAGGAAAGTCACAAAAATAGGGATAGAGTAAGATCAATGTCTTGAGTCTTTTCTAGCCAATTTTCAATCGGATTCGTTAAAAGGGCACCGTGCAGGACGTCAAAATGTAAAAAATGATATTGATTGGCGCAAGGTGTATAACAGAATATAAACATATAGATGTCTTCAGGTACCGACTCTTGATGTACATGTGAAGTTTTGGATTTTTAGCAGCATGTGCAAGAGAGTTATTAAGCATTTTGTCCATTGCGGCGAAGGAAATCTTAAGTGAAAACTTCGAAGCCCCGCCCCCGTCATATAGTATTTCGGAAACAAAAAATTTTAGCCCCAGTGTTTGTCCCAGGTCTTAAGATGCTACAGACAGAATTTTAAGGCAATCAGATGAAGCCTTTAGGATCAGGGTGCAAAAGAATGACCCCTGTAAACATGCAAAAAAGGGCAAAAGTCGGACTTTCAAAAATTCATAACTCACTTCCTGTTCATATTAGACGTTAAAATATCAAATTTTTCGCCATGCCCGATGAGACTGCCAAGTTTGGTGAATTTTTGTGCATGTTTCGGAGGGTCAAAAATGCAATCGAACAATCGGAAAAATAATAATAATAATAATTTCTACAAAAACAACAGGGACTTCGCAGCGGTCGCTGCTCAGGCCCTAATAATAATAATAATAATAATAATAAAAGTATTAATATTTTCTACAAAAACAATAGGGACCTCGCAGCCGTCGCAGCTCGGGCCCTAATAACAATTTCTAGAAAAACAATAGGGACCTCGCAGCGGTCACTGCTCGGGCCCTAATAATAATAATAATAATAATTTCCACAAAAACAATGGGGACCTCGTAGCGGTCGCTGCTCGGGCCCTAATAATAATTTCTACATAAACAATAGGGACCTCGCCGCGGTCGCTGCTCGGGCCCCAATAATAATTTCTACACAAAGTCCATTGTGGTGACCCGCCCCTTTTAAGTAAATTCAAAATGGCCGACTTCCTGTAAAACCTAGCTCATTGCTCCAAGAGACTTTTTTTGTAGGTCTTGGTCTTATACATACAGTGAACCCTCGCTACTTCGCGGTTCACCTTTCGCGGGTTCAGTGCTTCGCGGGTATAAAAAATATTCGGGGGCATTGTAGTTTCGCCGAGCGGCACGACGGGCGCTGGAGCGGTTAGACGGCCGGCGTGCGCCGAAGAAGAGCGTGGGCGAAGAGGAGAGTGGACGAAGAAGAGCACGTTCCCCCGGACACGATCGGTGGCGACGTTTCGCGCGGTTCGGACCGTACCAGAGCTCCGGCCGGCGTGCGTGGCAGTTAAGCCGTAGAGGAGCACCTTCCCCGGGCACGGGCGGTGCCAAGCGGCCCCTAAGTTTAACCGAATGGAAGCTCCGGAGGAGGAGGGCATGCTCGCGTCACAGTAAGCCGAAGAGGAGCACCTTCCCCGGGCACGGGCGGTTCCAAGCGGCCCCTAAGTTTAACCAAATGGAAGCTCCGGAGGAGGAGGGCATGCTCGCGTCACAGTAAGCCGAAGAGGAGCACCTTCGCCGGGCACGGGCGGTTCCAAGCGGCCCCTAAGTTTAACCGAATGGAAGCTCCGGAGGAGGCGGGCATGCTCGCGTCACAGTAAGCCGAAGAGGAGCACCTTCCCCGGGCACGGGCGGTGCCAAGCGGCCCCTAAGTTTAACCGAATGGAAGCTCCGGGGGAGGAGGGCGGGCGTGTGTCACAGTTAAGCCGAATTGGAACACCTCTTCCGCCCGGGCACGAACGGAGCGCGAAGCTGTCAGTTATGAATGAATAAATGAATAAATAAATAAATAAATAAAGAATGCCACCTTTCATTTCACAGGGCACACCGGACGGCGTACCAGCAGGTAATAGTCGGAGTAATTAAATAAATACAAAAAGAATGGCTGGGGAATAAAAAAATAATACGTTTTAATAATAATTTGTTTTTTTTGTTATAACATGAATTTCACTCTCTCTCTCTCTGTATATATATATATATATATATCTATATATATTTATTATATATATTGTATTTTTTTTTAAGCATTTTTGAAGGTGCGCCGCTACTTCGCGGATTTTCAGTTTCCGCGGGTGGTCTCGGTCCCCATTAACCGCGACAACCGAGGGTTCACTGTACTCCATAAAATTTACAAAAAGCGAGGTGAAACACTCAACCAGGGCTGCTCTGCATGTTGTGCTGGGCCACCTGGAACAACAGCGGAGCTATGCAAGGATGCTCTTTGTGGACTACAGCTCGGCATTCAACACGATCATCCCAGACATCCTCGTCGCCAAACTGGACACTCTCGGCCTCCCTGCCCTCACACACATCTGGATTAAGGACTTTCTGACCAACAGACCCCAGACTGTGTTGCTCGGCCCCTACACGTCCTCCACCCTCATGGTGAGCACCGGTTCCCCCCAAGGATGCGTGCTGAGCCCTCTCCTGTACGCCCTCTACACCTACGACTGCAGCCCGGCCCACGGCAACAACACCATCGTCAAGTTTGCTGACGACACGACAGTGGTCGGTCTGATCTCGGAAGGTGACGAGACAGCCTACAGAGAGGAGGTAGGGAGACTGACAACTTGGTGCAAGGACAACAGACTGCACCTTAACTCTGCTAAAACAAAGGAGATTGTCGTCGACTTCAGGAGGAACAAGACGCTGCCGCCCCCCCTCTGCATCGAAGGCGTGTGTGTGGAGAGGGTCCACACGTTCAAGTTCCTGGGAGTACAGATCTCCGATGACCTTTCTTGGAGTCACAACACCACAGCAGTGGTAAAGAAGGTCCGCCAACGTCTGCACTTCCTGAGAGTCCTCAGGAAATTCAACCTGGACAGGAAGCTGCTGCTGGCCTTCTACCACTCGTCCATCGAGAGCCTGCTGACGTACTGTGTCTCCACCTGGTACAGCGGCTGCACTGAGGCGGACAGAGTGAGGCTCCAGAGGACAGTCAAAACAGCGCAAAGGATTATTGGCTGCCCTCTCCCCTCGCTGTCGGACATCTACACCGCCCGGTGCCTCAGAAGGGCTCTCAACATCGTCAAAGACAATACCCACCCAAACTCACACCTGTTCGACCGGTTGCCCTCTGGCAGGCGCTACAGATGCATCAAATCAAGGACCAATAGACTGAGAAACAGTTTCTTTCCGAGAGCCATCTCCATACTGAACTCTCACACACACACACGAGACCACCCTAACCTTGCAAAACAGCATTGTGATGTGTTTCTATATGCCCTATTCAGTACTGAATTCCATTGCACTGTCTTATTTATTTATCTAATTTATATATTGTCTGTATTATTGTTGTATTGCACTGGAGAGGGGAGCCCTCTAATCTCGTTGCACACTTGAGTACAATGACAATAAAGGGATTTCTATTTCTATTCTATTCTTTTTTTAACTTTTCTCGAGGGCCATGGCGAGCCATTTCAAAAAAGCTGCACAACTAACGTATAAAATATTGATAAATTTGCTCGGCCTGATGTGTGTGTAAAGTTTCACGAGTTGTCGTTCATATTTAGAACCTCATAATCAGCGTTGTTTTATTGCCGAACAGTGCAATGCCACTCCCACAACTTTACACGAAAAAGGACGAATTTCGTATTGTGACATCCTCATGGCCGAAACAGTCATCCGAGCATATATGAGGGCGGCCTTGTTGAGTTGCACGGAGAAAAACATCCAAGAAAATAACTTGTATTAGCTTTTACCAGTTGGTGGCGCTACTACTACGATGAAAAATAAGTTGGTAGATGTCTTCAGGGCTGAAGTATCCTCAAATGTGTACAACTTCGAGAAGATAGGATCATCTGAGTCATGTTGCCGGAGCTTTTGTTGCCACAGAGTACAATCTGACTTTTCAGCACCGTAATAGCCACGCCTTTTGCCAAAACGTCACAAAATTCGGCAGAGAGTAAGATCATTGTCTTGAGTCTTTTCTGACTAATTTTCAGTCGGATTTGTCAAAAGGGCACCGTGCAGGATGTGAAAATTAAAATAAAAACACATTTTTGATTCCACTTGGCGGCGCTGTGTGTATAACAAAATAATAACATTAAGATGTCTTCAGGTCGGGACGTTTTATTTACAGGTGAAGGTTTGGATTTTCAGGAGCATGTGCAGGGGCGTTATTAAGCATTCATTTATTTGTATTAGGTTCATTTTGTCTTCTTATTATTGATATTTGACTGATTCATTAAAAGCAGACAATTATGTTTTAGGTTAATTTTTTACCTGACATGTTTCGGCGAGTCTTTCGCCTTCTTCAGAGTGTCGCATGATGGTGTCTTGAGACCCGTCTTTATCAGCTGATGTTCCATGAGGGTGTGACTTACCTGTCAAAAAAATGAAAAATCAGAGCAGTAAAAGAACAAGCACAACATGAACATTACAAATCAGCAATCACTGACCACTGCAAAAGGGAAAACCACATCATGGACCGGGAGAAGGGCAGGGTCATCCGCACCGAAGAGAACAAACAACAGCGCTGGATCAGAGAGGCCATTGAGATCTGCAAGCGAGGCATAAAAACCATTAACAGAGACAAGGGAGCCTTCATCCTCTCTACCACCTAGAGCAGCATCTTGGCGGAGTGAACGGACAGCGGGGGGTGTGACTTGCCTTCATTCTTGTGACAGGTAAGTCACGCCCTCATGGAACATCAGCTGATAAAGACGGGTCACAAGACACCATCATGTGACACTCTGAAGAAGGCGAAAGACTTTCGTATTGTGACATCCTCAAGGCCTAAACACTCATCCGAGCAAATATAAGGTAGATTTTGTGAACCTGCCCGGAGAAAAACATCAACGAAAATAATTTGTATTTGTTTTAACCAGTTGGTGGCGCTACCACTGCGATCAAAAATAAGTTGGCAGCCGTCTTCAGGGCCTGAATATCCTCAAATGTGAAAAATTTCGAGAAGATGGATCATCTGAATCATTTTGCAGGAACTTTTGTTGCCACGGAGAATAATCAGACTCTGCGGCACCGCAATAGCCACGCCCTTCGAAGGAAAGTCACAAAAATAGGGATAGAGTAAGATCAATGTCTTGAGTCTTTTCTAGCCAATTTTCAATCGGATTCGTTAAAAGGCACCGTGCAGTACGTCAAAATGTAAAAAATGATATTGATTGGCGCAAGGTGTATAACAGAATATAAACATATAGATGTCTTCAGGTACCGACTCTTTATGTACATGTGAAGTTTTGGATTTTTAGCAGCATGTGCAGGAGAGTTATTAAGCATTTTGTCCATTGCGGCGAAGGAAATCTTAAGTGAAAACTTTGAAGCCCCGCCCCGTCATATAGTATTTCGGAAACAAAAGATTTTAGCCCCAGTGTTTGTCCCAGGTCTTAAGATGCTACAGACAGAATTTTAAGGCAATCAGATGAAGCCTTTAGGATCATGGTGCAAAAGAATGACCCCTGTAAACATGCAAAAAAGGGCAAAAGTCGGACTTTCAAAAATTCATAACTCACTTCCTGTTCATATTAGACGTTAAAATATCAAATTTCTCGCCATGCCCGATGAGACTGCCAAGTTTGGTGAGTTTTTGTGCATGTTTCGGGGTCAAAAATGCGATCGTACAAATCGGAAAAATAATAATAATAATAATTTCTACAAAAACAACAGGGACTTCGCAGCGGTCGCTGCTCAGGCCCTAATAATAATAATAATAATAATAATAAAAGTAATAATATTTTCTACAAAAACAATAGGGACCTCGCAGCCGTCGCAGCTCGGGCCCTAATAACAATTTCTAGAAAAACAATAGGGACCTCGCAGCGGTCACTGCTCGGGCCCTAATAATAATAATAATAATAATTTCCACAAAAACAATGGGGACCTCGTAGCGGTCGCTGCTCGGGCCCTAATAATAATTTCTACATAAACAATAGGGACCTCGCCGCGGTCGCTGCTCGGGCCCCAATAATAATTTCTACACAAAGTCCATTGTGGTGACCCGCTCCTTTTAAGTAAATTCAAAATGGCCGACTTCCTGTAAAACCTAGCTCATTGCTCCAAGAGACTTTTTTGTAGGTCTTGGTCTTATACATACAGTGAACCCTCGCTACTTCGCGGTTCACCTTTCGCGGGTTCAGTGCTTCGCGGGTATAAAAAATATTCGGGGGCATTGTAGTTTCGCCGAGCGGCACGACGGGCGCTGGAGCGGTTAGACGGCCGGCGTGCGCCGAAGAAGAGCGTGGGCGAAGAGGAGAGTGGACGAAGAAGAGCACGTTCCCCCGGACACGATCGGTGGCGACGTTTCGCACGGTTCGGACCGTACCAGGGCTCCGGCCGGCGTGCGTGGCAGTTAAGCCGTAGAGGAGCACCGTCCCCGGGCACGGGCGGTGCCAAGCGGCCCCTAAGTTTAACCGAATGGAAGCTCCGGAGGAGGAGGGCATGCTCGCGTCACAGTAAGCCGAAGAGGAGCACCTTCCCCAGGCACGGGCGGTTCCAAGCGGCCCCTAAGTTTAACCAAATGGAAGCTCCGGAGGAGGAGGGCATGCTCGCGTCACAGTAAGCCGAAGAGGAGCACCTTTGCCGGGCACGGGCGGTTCCAAGCGGCCCCTAAGTTTAACCGAATGGAAGCTCCGGAGGAGGCGGGCATGCTCGCGTCACAGTAAGCCGAAGAGGAGCACCTTCCCCGGGCACGGGCGGTGCCAAGCGGCCCCTAAGTTTAACCGAATGGAAGCTCCGGGGGAGGAGGGCGGGCGTGTGTCACAGTTAAGCCGAATTGGAACACCTCTTCCGCCCGGACACGAACGGAGCGCGAAGCTGTCAGTTATGAATGAATAAATGAATAAATAAATAAATAATTAAAGAATGCCACCTTTCATTTCACAGGGAACACCGGACGGCGTACCAGCAGGTAAAAGTCGGAGTAATTAAATAAATACAAAAAGAATGGCTGGGGAATAAAAAAATAATACGTTTTAATAATAATTTGGTTTTTTTGTTATAACATGAATTTCACTCTCTCTCTCTCTCTCTCTCTCCCCGTATATATATATATATATATATATATATATATATATTTATTATATATATTGTATTTTCTTTTAAGCATTTTTGAAGGTGCGCCGCTACTTCGCGGATTTTCAGTTTCCGCGGGTGGTCTCGGTCCCCATTAACCGCGATAACCGAGGGTTCACTGTACTCCATAAAATTTACAAAAAGCGAGGTGAAACACTCAACCAGGGCTGCTTTTTTGAACATTTCTCGAGGGCCATGGCGAGCCATTTCAAAAAAGCTGCACAACTAACGTATAAAATATTGATAAATTTGCTCTGCCTGATGTGTGTGTCAAGTTTCACGAGTTGTCGTTCATATTTAGAACCTCATAATCAGCGTTGTTTTATTGCCAAACAGTGCAATGCCACTCCCACAACTTTTCACGAAAAAGGATGAATTTCGTATTGTGACATCCTCATGGCCGAAACAGTCCTCCGAGCATATATGAGGGTGACCTTGTTGAGTTGCACGGAGAAAAACATCCAAGAAAATAACTTGTATTAGCTTTTACCAGTTGGTGGCGCTACTACTACGATGAAAAATAAGTTGGTAGATGTCTTCAGGGCTGAAGTATCCTCAAATGTGTACAACTTCGAGAAGATAGGATCATCTGAGTCATGTTGCCGGAGCTTTTGTTGCCACAAAGTACAATCGGACTTTTCAGCACCGTAATAGCCACGCCTTTTGCCAAAACGTCACAAAACTCTGAAAAAGCTGAGTGAGCCTCAAACCAGACATACACATTCACTGACAAATATCCTGTGACACCAGATATATTAGAAGTCTTGTCTAATCAGCACACGTCTATCGAACTGCAATTTTAACATCTCGAGACACGACAGGATGAGTACACGATACGCATACCTCCATTTCTGAGTCTGTAAAGCCTGGAGGAGGCTGCTTCGATGTTTTAGTAGCATCATAAATTTATTGAATTAATTATATTTGAGGTTGGATTAGATTTTTACACATTTTAAGCCTTAGCCACCCAAAACAAAACATAAGCTCATGAATGAAATAAAACTAATTAATTTCGCCCATGCCAATTAATCTTCTGTAGACACGTGTTGTGACCAGTGTTGTTTTTGGCAGGCATTTTAGATTTTGTCCAAGTCATTTGGACAAAGTGCTGATTTGTTTACATCACATTTAGTCATCCCAATTCGTTATAGTTTTAGTCCAGTTTTAGTCAACGAAAACTAAAAAAAGGGTTTTAGTCCAGTTTTAATCGACGGAAACGCAAAAAAAGTTTTACCCTAGTTTTCGTCAATTTATTCACAAAGGTTTTAGTCCAAGCGGCACGGTGGCCCAACTGGTTAGCAGGATGGCCTCACAATATTGAGGTCGTAGGTACGATTCTGGCTCCGGCCTTCCTGCGTGGGTTTCCTCTGGGTAATTCGGTTTCCTCCCATATTCTTAAAACATGCATGGCAAGTTGCTTGGACACTCTAATTGCCCCTAGGCATGAGTGTGAGCGTGGATGGTTGTTCGTCTATGTATGCCCTGCGATTGGCTGGACACCAATTCAAGGGTGTACCTCGCCTACTGCCGAAGACAGCTGGGATCGGCTCCAACACCCCCCGCGACCCTAGTGAGGAGAAGCGGTACAGATAACGGATGGATGGATGGATGGGTTTAAGTCCATTTGAGTTAAAACAAGGCATTCAAGGTTTCCACCCAATAACAAAGACTTTTGGATGGACTACAAAGGATTCTTCATTACAAACAGAAAAAAGTGGCAACAGTGGAATCAATGCTCACTGCTCCAAAATAAGCAGAGAAGCAAAACATTTTGTTGGGCAACTGTTGTGGCTTTATTTCACTAAAAGCAACATAAAATAATTTATGAACCACATGCTAACAATTTTGTCTCGTCAACGAAAAAAATTCATGTACATCACGTCATGTTTTCGTCATAAAAGAACCTCGTTTAGCTTGTCATCGTCATTAAAAAAGGGGCGTTAACGAAGTATTTTCGTCATAGTCATCAGTGACGAAAACAACACTGGTTGTGACTGATATTTCAGTCCCAGGTTGTCTCCTGAACACCACCAATTGGGCAAGGGAGCGCAGGAAAGCCTGGGGTCTTCTATTTTTACAGTATAGAAAGGCTAAATATCAAATTGAAACAGTGTTTTATATCATGAATATACAGGGTTGGTGCTGGTTCTGGTAGGGAAACCACAACATAAAGATGTCCTTAATTAGTCCCACAATGGGGATATTTGCAATATGGCATATGATGGCCTAACAGGGCCACCGCCCAGAAAAGAGTAACGCAGAACTTTGTAATACTGTCACTCCCTGACCAGTTCGTTGTTCCTGAAGAGCCAAACTTTGACTCAGACCCACAAATTTGAATTACAGATAGTGGACAATGGAGAACTCCCCCAGTCAGTCAGCATGTTCAACTTCCATAGAAACCTCAACATACATTTATTAGATTGCCAAACTAATTGGAAACTACATCACCAGAACACCACAAGTGGGCTCTGTTATTGTACTTAAAGATGCATCTTACAAACCTGTGTTCTCCAAGGCCAGCTGGTCCATAGTCTTAAGTTATTTCTTCGCCAACATCAATGTCTCGGAGCGCAAACAGACAGAGGTGTGGTCTGTCCTCTGTTGTCTTCTTCTTCATTTTACAGTTGGGGTGCATGTGGTCATCATTAACCAGTCTTCCCAGACTGCCATCTTCTTGAGCGGCATCAACACTTAAAATAGATTTAAAAAAAAAAAAAACAATTATTCAATCAATGTCAGAAATTAATCTTTGAGACAATCTTGTGTACACAAAACATAAAAATAGGAAATCCACAATTTTTAAATCTTCTAAATAAAATCATACAAGAAATTTCTATTGGAATCAGACCCTATTAACAGCTTGTCTTTGAGACTTCATGGTCTATATTTTCATTTGTACAGATTCAACGCATGAATAAAAGTAATCACCGTATTTTCGCAGTCATAAGCAAACAAAGCGCCCTGTCAGTCGATGCGTCCATTAAATGGACAAAGTACCACTCACGTCCATCAGCCCTTGTCATCAACGAGCTGTTGGAAGTGCATGTTAGCACACCCTGCTGGGCAAAGAGTGAGTTGTCCATGCTTACAATCGACCGTGACAAATACACCATCTGACTATAATGTTTGGGTGATGGTGTTGGAAAAAGCTGGACAAAGGGCAGCTGTCCACAATGTTTTAGTCTGTCTTATCATTTATGTTATTGCAAGCAAGAAACGTCCCAGGTTTAGACAACAGACAAAAAGTCCAAAGCATAACAGCACATCTCTTTAAACAGCCATGCAAATCTCTCTAAACAGCTATGGGATTGTGGGTCTCTGCTCCCAGAATGCATTGCTTGAATTAGCTAAGGCTGAGTGGCTTTTGTATTATTTTCATTTTTTTTGGGTATATTGATGGCATGAGAGATACATGTTTGTGTTAATCTTATTTCTATGTTTCATTGTTTGCTTGTATGATGAGTTTTTTATTTTTTGTGTGTGGTGAGCAGCCAAGTCCCTCCCCTGACGTTGCTTTGTAGGCTATTGCCAATGCACCTAATATTGGCCTGAGCCATTGTCAGCTATTGTCAATAGAGACTTGGCGTCTGCTGCAACAATGGGGTGATTGCTCATGTTATTGGGGCATAGTAGGCTGCTATTGGCTGTGTCAGTGTGGGCAGCTCTGCCAAGTTCATGCTATGCTAACAGCAGCTGTGCTATCGTCTTGTCAGGCGGTGCGTCCAGTATATGTTACAAAGACAGAAATAGCGGCCTCAACAGGTGTTGCGCCCTTTGACACGGCGCGTCTTTTGGGTGCGAAAATACGGTATACATTTTTGCTTAGAGAATGATTTTTCCCCTAACACTTATGGGATGAGTATGTGTTTATTTTTTTAAATAAAAACAAAAATAAGATAACATCTCAATCTTTGCCTCACCTCCAAGTTTTTTCTTGCCGGCGGAAGTCAAACAAAAAGACAGTGCCTCTTCCATCCATCTTCCTGCGTTGAGATTTATCAGAATCTATCAATTTTCCTCTGTACTCCATAATAAAGAATAAAGTCGTCTTTCCTGAAAGGGGCCTTGGTAAATACTCCTCGACCTAGTTAACAGGGAAATCAAGATAGCTTCGTCATATTTTTAAGCACACAAATAAGGAGTCATCATATTCATTTGGGCCACTATACTAATGTAGGGTGGTTTGAAACATTGCTTCTTGTGAGGGATAGAGCAGAGCCCTTCTTTATGATTTTAAAGGAACAGACCAGCCAAAATTCATTTTCCAGCATTGCATTAGCCAGTATGTATTAGGACTGAAAGTACAAATGTCAATGGCACCTGGTTACGTAAAAAAAAAACTTTAAGATTATTTAGTTTCATAACAATGACATACACTGTATACACAGTCATATTGGATCGCGTCACGTGATCTCTGTGACGTATAACGTGCTTTACACTAGACTATCAATATCGGACTTGTTCACCGGTCTATTGTGGTATAAAAATGCCGGAGGGCGTCATCAAGTACAGCCTTAATTTAGATAGAACTCCTACCATCAGGTTTCACGCTCACTGAAATAACTTGAAACTGACAAAAGAAAAGGTCAAGACACTCTTAATGTAAAATAACCACTTAAAAAACGATGTCAGCTTGGTTATCAGAAAACAATAATATATCTTAGCAAAAGCGTTAACATCATACCTTTAAATGAGTTTATATACTTCGCTTCTAACTCTGCAGTCTTGTCCAGACCCTTGACTGCATGTTCAATAGTATCCTGCTTTGGGGACTTCCTGCATCTCAGGGAAGGCATTGTTTATTCTATAAAGAAAAAAGACAGTTTTGTGTTGAGAATTATTAATACTATAGGCTAAATGGAGTTTTAACAATATCAGTGTAAGAAAAATAAATTATAAATTAAAAAAATATCAATCCCTCCATCCCAATTAACGATTTCAACCATAATAGTTTATATTGAAGTTTAAACAACAGACAGACAGATTTATGCAGTGTGACTACAAAAATCTTACCAAAATTGCATTCACAGTAACCTTTGCTTTAAGAATCATGTAATTAACCAGTGAACATCGTGTCTTACACAAAAATTAATGACAGAAATTATCATGGTACTTGCATTCTGTTGTTCTATAACAAAAGTGCAAGCTGTTAGCTCCGCAAAGCTAACGCAACAAGCTAGCGTCCCTCGTGCTCACATTCAATGCAAACCTGACCACCGGATGAAAATACGCGTCGGTTTAGTTCTTTAAATGAGTAAAAGCACCATGACGTTTTATAATTATTCAATGCTTAACTGGAGCTCGTCAATTATGTCGATGTAGGAGCACATGTTTGCTAGGCCAGTGTTGTAGGCCCACATCCATGGTGCTACTTTGTATAGTGTTTTCCACACAACTATCTCTAACCATGAACAAATGCACTCGAGGCATGTTTTGAATAAAAACAAACGAAAAACACTTACCTCTCCGTTTCAACAGCAGTTCGAACTTCGAAGTGGTGATATTCTCCAGCGTTAAGCACCTGCTCGAACTGCGAATAGGTCAAATTCAACAGCGTCTTTTTTCTGTCTTAATAAGGACGCGATGAGAGGAGGAGCGCTTGCCTTTCCGTCAGCACGCCCCGCGCGGGTGGTGCTGCTTTATCACTCTCTATCTGTGCCCGCCCGCCGGCATGTCGATAGAAAAATAATATTCCTTCAAACATTACTTTCATCTTCTTAACGTTTTGTAGTGAATTTAACAGGTTCACCACTTTTTTCAAATACACCAATGGAAAACAGGTCTTAATTGAGGAAACATACAAAGAGCGTCTCACAAACACCTTATGATGAGCAATGTAATTTGATCACGTTTTTTGTCACTGCCTGGACGTCGGTTCACTGGCCTGGTGGCAGTGGCTTGTAGACACTGTCACTGAGTGGGAACGGATCTCAAGGTGGGTCAAACTAACCCAAGCAGTGGATCGGTCCGTTTTTTAAATTTATTAATTTTTTTATTTTATGTATTTATTTATTATTTAATACAAGGGCTTCGGCTCACTACCAGTGGGCGGGACCAAAGAATTTGGGTTTCCTTTGAGCTAGGAGGCAGTCAAAGGCAGTCCAATCCCCGGCAACATAAAGCGCCTAGCTCTGGGGACATGGAATGTCATTTCTCTGGTAGGGAATGAACCCGAGCTGGTGTGTGACTAGACCAGTGGTTCTCAATTATTTCCTGTCATGCCCCCCCTACCAAGAAGAAAACAATTCGCACCCCCCCCACCACAATTTTTTTTTACATTTCGTACTAATGTACATGTTCTTTGCATATTAATGTTAGATTGTCAATAAAATATCTTACCTTAACAAAGCTAAATTGATAAAAAAAAATATCATTTTGAGAACGACTATTGTGAGGATCTCGAAACTCAGTACTCTGTGGTGCTAATATTGATGAGATGATAAATATGTTGAAGCCACAGAACAAAAAGATTAGATATTGTTTGGAAATTAATGACGTACATAACAAAGGAATATCAGCCTTGATTGGAGTACATTACTGCATTTAAATTTTTAATAAAAATGAAACAATTATTGATGTTATGACCACTATGAAGAATTTAAAAAAACAATATATAGGGATAATTATAGTTTTCATTTTGTTATGTTTAGTCTGTTCATGTTGCATTATTTTTATGACAAAGATGATGGTTAATCGTAGGTTTGTTGCCCAAATGTACCGTTACAACCTGATTAATGTTGAGAATGACGAACTCAAACTGGACACTAAAACGTAAAAACACATGGACTTCTTGCCCCTGTCCACACACGTGCACACACACACACACCATACACGAAGATCCGGGAGGTAAGGACGGCTGTCCTCTCCTACAACGAGGCAAGGGCCTCCACCAAGTCACCCCAGGGACAAGTTTTATTCCCTGATGGTCATCAAATTATGAGGATCTCATTCTACGCCGGAAGGGAGGAGGGGAATTTTTCCCTAATGTGAGGTTTTCGCTCCTCCACTGATGATCACACTGTTGTATGATTTCATTATGATGATCTGTCTTAAAGCCGTAAGGACATGATTTTTAAATCCACAACAGGGGGGAAATGTAAGATGGGCTGAGGATAGGTAATCAGTTTGTGTATTCATAATCATGTTTTTATACACTCATTAATGTTTAACACACACAGAGACACTTACTTGTTATTTTAACACACACACACACAGACACCCCATCCTGAAGATGTGTTTAGTTAAACTGACCTTGGGTTATGATTTTCTGCCTGCTGGAGTCCCTGGTGATTAGTTATTGATGCTTTAGTTAAACTGACCTTTATACCGTGAGTTATTGATGTTTTCTGTCTCTTGGTGATTAGTTGTTGATGCTTTTCTGTCTTCTGGTGATTAGTTATTGATGAGTTAGTTTCAATAAAAAGGCAGAACGGAGGGTGAGAGTCAGAGGGTGTGCGGGATTGAACTGGCAAGACGGCTGTTTCGCCTCCTGGCTCCCTCTCCCATTCTGAATGGCACAAAACGAAAACTTTAGTAAGTTATTTCAGTCTAAAAAAGGCGTCAGGGCATTTTTAAACCGGACAGTAAGTCGTCACTGTCTTGGTTCCTTTTTGTGCCTTGACCCATCCCGGAATTATTGAAAGGATGCAGTCCTATTTACAGGCCCCAGTGACACCCCAGGTTTCTGTTGTTTGTACGAGGGCGCTTAATAGGTACTGCTATTCACAATCGTCTTAGGCTGTTTCTTTGCAGAAGTTTATGGACAATGTGTAGTGCTGTAGGATGCAGTCTAGAGCATTCTTGACATTGAAGCTTTTGTTTCCAGCAACTGCTAATGCGACCGTGCATCAAACATGCAAAACACAGACCCTTGCTCCTCAAGAAGTCAATCTTATCCTTGTGATGCTTTCTCCTAAATTCCTTACAAATTGTGAGACTGTTGCTCTCCATTACAATTAGCACATGGTTTGGCAATAGCATCCACTGAAACAGGTTCTGCCTTTGGCGTGGTGGTTTTGTTGTTTTCCATCTTGGCGGGCACAATGACTGTTGTGAAGACTTTCTTTGATTTTGGTGTTTCTGTGTGTTGTGACTTTGTTTTCTGTTTTATAGAATCTTTCGTGCTTGTCAACAAAGTCAACAAAATCCTTAAACTTCACTCTTCTATGTGTTCTTTCTTGGAGATTGCAGGCAAATTTTCTCCAAGATTCTATAAGTCTGTATGGAAGTTTGTTTGCCAATGCCTTTATATTAGCCATGTTGTCCAAGTCCTCCATATAATTAACATCTGCCATTATGTTCAAACAGCCCATAAGGAATAATGTGAAAGACTGAAGTGCAACACCATCTTCAGACTTGATTGTTGGCCAATCCATGGCTTCCTTTAAATATGCTTCTGCTATCATGAAGTCATCACCATAAAACTCCTTCAAGATTTGTTTTGCTTTGGTATATCCTGTCAGAGGTTCCATATGGATGCAGCTCTTCACCAACTCATGTGGTTGTTCACTAGTATACTGCAACTAAAATTGAAGATGATCACGGTTATCACTTGTACGGCCTTCAATCCCATGTTCAATGGCACCTATACAGGTTTTATAATGCAGAGGGTCGCCTTTAAACGTAGGAATGGAAAGTTCGGGAAGTAGCGATGCTTTTTGACTCTTTGCTAAGTATTCTGCGACACTGGCTTGCTGTGAGATTGCTTGGCAAAGGCCATCAAGCACATGTCCCTGTTGTTCTCTACTTTCTGTCTGATGTGGAAATCTAGCCATTGGAATAGTCGAAGTGGGAGCATTTCAGGTCAACACTGCTTGTTGCTCTGATAGGCTGTGATGGTAATTGAATGTTTTTCCTTGTTTAAATTGTAACACACTCATCAGGAATGTGGATACCATCCTCCTGGGTATTTTCATATCTTCTCAAGACATCCAATTTAGCATCAGACTCAGGGAGTGCCGTTTGCATTGCATGCATTTCCTTCTTTGCCTTAATTGCAGCTTCTTCTTGCTCAAGTGCCAACCTTTGTTGTAAATCAGCAGCCTTTGCCTTTAAACATGCTCGTTCCATTTGAGCCTTTAATTTAATTGAAGACGTTGACAGAAGTGAGCTTCTGTCTGTTAGATTCTTTACTTCTACTTCTATGGGTGTAGTTAGTTGATGCAGATCTACTATCATCAGGTGATATTTGTTTATTGCATCCTTCCTCTGCACGTTTCAAAACGTCCTTCTTCCATTGCTCACATTTCCATTAATTACATTTTTTGGATCAAACCAGTTATTTTGGTCATCGACAAAATCCTCTTCAGTCTTTAAATTTTGCACACCGGAATTGAGGTCCACAAATTCTTGCTCCATGCCGCTAAAGCAAACACAAAGCTCAGTTTTTTACAGCGTCAACATTTGCATCATCCTCCATCAATTGTTCAATTTGACGTTGCATGGAGGTCAATTGAGCAAATTTGCACCTGCGTGCCTGCATCCGTTTAGGCTTGTGATCTTCTACAGCTTTTCTCCGTCATTTTTAATGTCCGCTTTCCACTGTCTTGTTCCTCCATGTCAATCCACAATCAAGCAAACAAAAACGTCAAACTGACTGTAGCGTCTCAATTTGTAGGTCAGCTGAATGACGATCAAAGTTTTAAGCAGTTTACTCACGCACCTGTTACGTGCACGTCCTTGTTAACTCGCGATGCTTGTCAAGTATGGACGCATGCTAACAGCTAGCAGCTCATTGTCCCGACTGGAAAGTTGCTCCTTAGCTGTGATGTGCCTAGGGTTACACTATCTATCATTAACAAACACAGCCAGCCCTCCTCTTTCCTCTTACCGCTTTCCAGTGTCCTGTCCGCAAGTAGTATTTGGAAGCCGTCAAATTCCACGACGGTGTCCGGCGTTAAGGTCTGTTAGCCATGAATCCGTGAACATTAGCAAGCTAGCTCATTGGAAGTTCCTCTCGTGCCGCGTCCATTTTCTTGGGAAGGTATCTAACATTTCCCATAAAAACGGACAGGAGGACGGGGTGGTCACGCCTCCTCTTTGCCTGGCGTTTCGCCCCCGCGCGACATCCCCCGTCTCTTCCTCCTCAACTCGTGGGGGATATCGGGTCTCGCTCCGGGAGTCGGCACGGGGTTAGCACGAAGTGCTAACAGCTGATCTCTTGTGTAAACGATTGATCCGTAGCTCCCAGTGACATCTCCGGACACGATCACGCAAAAAACAGCCCCCAGCAGCAATAAAACCACCGCAATTTGGATGTCCATTGCTGCGATGAGGTAAAATAAATAAAACTGGGTAAAGGAAAAAACACGCGAAAAAGGCTCAAATAGTGAGCCGTGCTGCTTTAGCAGGTAGCCACTCGCGTGGTGACGGAACCGTAAAAACAAATGTGGTCCCATCAAAATCTGATGGGATATTTAAAAATAAAAGCGTGAAAATTTGCTTATTTGTCTGTCGTCACCAATGATTAAAAAAATTAAAATCATTACAAAATCCTCAAGCTATCGTGATACCAGACAAGTTCTGCGGGACACCAGACCACCCCAGTTGTCCACAAAAAGTGGTCACTTCAAAATTTGATGTGGCATTTAAAAATAAAAAAATCACCTGAAATATGCACTGTGATCAACACTGATTTAAAAGAAAAATCTTTAAAAAATATCCTCAAACTATCGTGATACCAAACCAGGATTGGGGATACTAGACCACACCAGCTGTCCACCAAAAGTGGTCACATCAAAATGTGATGTGGCACTTCAAAATAAAAGTAGCCTGAAATTCGCTTATTTCACGGTCATCACCACTGAGTTAAAAAAAAAATAGCTCGAGCTATCGTGATACCAGACCAGTTTTGTGGGACACGAGACTACCCCAGCTGTCCATAAAAAGTGGTCCCATCGAAATCTAATTTGTAATTTCAAACTAAAAGTTGCCTGAAATCTGCACATTTCACTGTCATCATGCCTGACTTTAAAATTTCATTAAAAAATATCCTCTAGCTATGGTAATACCAAACCAGGTTTGGAGGACACAAGACAACACAGCTTTCCACCAAAAGTAGTCCCATCAAAATGTAAGGAGGCATTTTAAAATAAAAGAGCTGGAGCTGTCGTAATACCAGACTAGTTTTGTTGGACACTAGACGACCCCAGCTGTTCATCAAAAATGGTCCCATCAAAATCTGATGTGTAATTTCACAATAAAAAAAAAACCCACCTGAAATATGCACATTTCATTGTCATCAACACTGATTTTAAAATAATCATTTCAAAATACCCTCGAGCTATCGTGATATCAGACCCATTTTGGGGGACACTAGACAACCCCAGTTGTCCATCAAATGCGGTCCCACCAAAATGTGATACGGCATTTCAAAATAAAAGTAGCCTTAAATCAGCATACATCACTGTTATCAGGCCTGACTAAAATATCATGACAAAATATCCTCCAGCTATCATGATACCAGACAAGACATATTTCACTGTCATCACCATTGATTTAAAAAAATTAATTAAAAACTAGAGCTGCGAGCAGCTATAAAGGGCCCTCGCCACCCGGACAACGTTGGGGTACTGGCACGTTGGAAATGTGAAATATTTCCGAGAAATAACGTGAGGAATCTTCAAGAGGAATTTGCTTGTAGTTAAAGTTAGAGCAGCTTTTGTTTTCAAAGCCTCGTCAATGTTTGAAGTAAATTTGTTGGCAGGCACTACAGGTGCATCAAATCAAAGACTAATAGACTGAAAAACATTTTCTTTCCGAGAGCCATCACCATTCTGAACTCTCACACACATGCACACACACACGACCACCCTTACCTTGCTGAACAGCGACGTATTGTGTTGTATTTCTCCAATTTCATACTATTTTCCATCACAATATTTATTCTCTTATTTATCTAATTTATATATTTGATTAAATTATTGTTGTATTGCACTGGAGAGGGGAGCTCCCTAATCTTGTTGCACACTGTACAATGACAATAAAAGGATTTCGGA
>NW_028283964.1:5000-15000 GCF_059441095.1 Idiotropiscis lumnitzeri
GCCCTCAAGTTCAACCGCGTGGATGCTCCGTCGGGGACGGCCCGGCGTTCGTGAAAGTCAGGCCGAAGAGGACGGCCTTCTCCCGGACACAAGTTGGGCCGAGTGGCCCTCAAGTTCAACCGTGTGGATGCTCCGTCGGGGACGGCCCGGCGTTCGTGAAAGTCAGGCCGAAGAGGACGGCCTTCTCCCGGACGCGAGGTGCGGGGGACCTGCCCCTGGTTAGGTGACCAGGGGTAAGGGCGTGAGTAAGAATTTGCACTAAGTCCAACAGGAGACTGGGGGCCGGCGTTGGTGAAAGTTAGGCCGAAGAGGATGGCCTCCCCCCGGACGCGAGGTGGGCCAGGGGTGGGCCACTTAGGCGACCAGGGGTGGGCCACTTAGGCGACCAGGGGTGGGCAACTTAGGCGACCAGGGGTGGGCCACTTAGGCGACCAGGGGTGGGCCGCTTAGGCGACCAGGGGTGGGCCGTTTAGGTGACCAGGGGTAGGCCGTTTAGGTGACCAGGGGTAAGGGGTTTAGGCGACCAGGGGTGGGACGTTTAGGTGACCAGGGGTGGGCCACTTAGGCGACCAGGGGTGGGACGTTTAGGTGACCAGGGGTAAGGGGTTTAGGCGACCAGGGGTGAGACGTTTAGGCGACCAGGGGTAAGGGGTTTAGGTGACCAGGGGTAAGGGGGTTAGGCGACCTGGGGCTGGAGAGGAGCACCTTCCCCGGGCACAGGCAGGGAGCGAGCGCCCCCCAGCTCCATCGCTCCGGGGGTAATAGGCCGGCGTCTGCCACACTTAGCCCGGAAATGAGCACCTTCCCCGGGCACAGGCAGGGAGCGAGCGCCCCCCAGCTCCATCGCTCCGGGGGTAATAGGCCGGCGTCTGCCACACTTAGCCCGGAGATGAGCACCTTCCCCGGGCACAGGCAGGGAGCGAGCGCCCCCCAGCTCCATCGCTCCGGGGGTAATAGGCCGGCGTCTGCCACACTTAGCCCGGAGATGAGCACCTTCCCCGGGCACAGGCAGGGAGCGAGCGCCCCCCAGCTCCATCGCCCCGGGGGTAATAGGCCGGCGTCTGCCACACTTAGCCCGGAGAGGAGCACCTTCCCCGGGCACGGGCGGGGAGCGAGCGCCCCCCAGCTCCATCGCTCTGGGGGTAATAGGCCGGCGTCTGCCACACTTAGGCCGGAGAGGAGCACCTTCCCCGGGCACGGGCGGGGAGCGAGCGCCCCCAGCTCCATCGCTCCGGGGGTAATAGGCCGGCGTCTGTCACACTTAGCCCGAATATGAGCACCTTCCCCGGGCACGGGCGGTGCCAAGCGTCCCCTAAGTTTGCCCAAATGGAAGCTCCGGAGGAGGAGTGCGGGCGTGTGTCACACTTGGCCCGAATAGGAGCACCTTCCCCGGGCACAGGCGGTGCCAAGCGGCCCCTAAGTTTGCCCAAATGGAAGCTCCGGTGGAGGAGTGCATGCTGCATGACAGTGAAGCCGAATAGGAGCACCTTCCCCGGGCACATACGGTGCCAAGCGGCCCCTAAGTTTGCCCTTATGGAAGCTCCGGAGGAGGAGTGCATGCTGTGTGACAGTGAAGCCGAATAGGAGCACCTTCCCCGGGCACAGACGGTGCCAAGCGGCCCCTAAGTTTGCCCAAATGGAAGCTCCGGAGGAGGAGTGCATGCTGCATGACAGTGAAGCCGAATAGGAGCACCTTCCCCGGGCACAGACGGTGCCAAGCGGCCCCTAAGTTTGCCCTTATGGAAGCTCCGGAGGAGGAGTGCATGCTGCCTGACAGTGAAGCCGAATATGAGCACCTTCCCCGGGCACAGGCGGTGCCAAGCGGCCCCTAAGTCTACCCTCATGGAAGCTCCGGAGGAGGAGTGCGGGCGTGTGTCACACTTGGCCCGAATAGGAGCACCTTCCCCGGGCACAGGCGGTGCCAAGCGGCCCCTAAGTTTGCCCTTATGGAAGCTCCGGAGGATGAGTGCATGCTGCCTGACAGTGAAGCCGAATATGAGCACCTTCCCCGGGCACAGGCGGTGCCAAGCGGCCCCTAAGTTTGCCCTAATGGAAGCTCCGGGGGAGGAGTGCGGGCGTGTGTCACACTTAGCCCGGAGAGGAGCACCTTCCCCGGGCACAGACGGTGCCAAGCGGCCCCTAAGTTTGCCCTTATGGAAGCTCCGGAGGAGGAGTGCGGGCGTGTGTCACACTTGGCCCGAATATGAGCACCTTCCCCGGGCACAGGCGGTGCCAAGCGGCCCCTAAGTTTGCCCAAATGGAAGCTCCGGAGGAGGAGTGCGGGCGTGTGTCACACTTGGCCCGAATATGAGCACCTTCCCCGGGCACAGGCGGTGCCAAGCGGCCCCTAAGTTTGCCCAAATGGAAGCTCCGGAGGAGGAGTGCGGGCGTGTGTCACACTTGGCCCGAATATGAGCACCTTCCCCGGGCACAGACGGTGCCAAGCGGCCCCTAAGTTTGCCCAAATGGAAGCTCCGGAGGAGGAGTGCATGCTGCCTGACAGTGAAGCCGACTATGAGCACCTTCCCCGGGCACAGGCGGTGCCAAGCGGCCCCTAAGTCTACCCTCATGGAAGCTCCGGAGGAGGAGTGCGGGCGTGTGTCACACTTGGCCCGAATATGAGCACCTTCCCCGGGCACAGACGGTGCCAAGCGGCCCCTAAGTTTGCCCAAATGGAAGCTCCGGAGGAGGAGTGCACGCTGTGTGACAGTGAAGCCGAATATGAGCACCTTCCCCGGGCACAGGCGGTGCCAAGCGGCCCCTAAGTTTGCCCTTATGGAAGCTCCGGAGGAGGAGTGCATGCTGTGTGACAGTGAAGCCGAATATGAGCACCTTCCCCGGGCACAGGCGGTGCCAAGCGGCCCCTAAGTTTGCCCAAATGGAAGCTCCGGAGGAGGAGTGCGGGCGTGTGTCACACTTGGCCCGAATAGGAGCACCTTCCCCGGGCACGGGCGGTGCCAAGCGGCCCCTAAGTTTGCCCAAATGGAAGCTCCGGAGGAGGAGTGCATGCTGCCTGACAGTGAAGCCGAATATGAGCACCTTCCCCGGGCACAGGCGGTGCCAAGCGGCCCCTAAGTCTACCCTCATGGAAGCTCCGGAGGAGGAGGGCGGGCGTGTGTCACACTTGGCCCGAATAGGAGCACCTTCCCCGGGCACAGGCGGTGCAAAGCGGCCCCTAAGTCGGTAAAGGTTGAAATAAGTAAATAAATACAAAAAGGACGAGGGGGGAAAAAAAAAGGCAAAAACGTATAAAATTCCCCCATTCATTTCAATGGGCTCGGCCGAATTGGGCTTGCGGGACCGCCGAGGGCACGCCGGAGGGCGGTTGAGTCGGTAAAAGTTGAAATAAATGAATAAATACAAAAAGAACGAGGGGGGGAAAAAAAGGCAAAAACGTATAAAATTCCCCCATTCATTTCAATGGGCTCGGCCGAATTGGGCTTGCGGGACCGCCGAGGGCACGCCGGAGGGCGGTTGAGTCGGTAAAAGTTGAAATAAATGAATAAATACAAAAAGAACGAGGGGGGGAAAAAAAAGGCAAAAACGTATAAAATTCCCCCATTCATTTCAATGGGCTCGGCTAAAATGGGCCTGCAGTACTGCCGAGAGGCCGCCGGAGGACGCCCTAGTAGGCAAACGTTGATCCCCACACACGAGGGGTCAGTTAGGCGACCAGGGGTAGCGTTTAGGCGACCAGGGGTAGCGTTTAGGTGACCAGGGGAAGCGTTTAGGCGACCAGGGGTAGCGTTTAGGTGACCAGGGGTAGCGTTTAGGCGACCAGGGGTAGCGTTTAGGCGACCAGGGGTAGCGTTTAGGCGACCAGGGGTAGCTTTTAGGCGACCAGGGGTAGCTTTTAGGCGACCAGGGGTAGCGTTTAGGCGACCAGGGGCGTTGCAGTTCCGCCGAATTGCATTAGGGGCGCTGCAGTAGGCAAACGTTCTTCCCCCCTAGTCAGAGGGTCATTTGCCTACTTCCCAGGTTTACCCGGGTTTTCCAAAACACCTGGGGCACATTTTCAGGGATCACGTTTTTAGAAACAAAAATATTCATAATTTCTTCTAAGTCCCCTTTCCAGCGGGGAACTTTGAAACATTGTATCCGACCACTGAAGGCTGTTGGCGGGCACGGCGCGGCAAACAGCCCGCACTCAGGCATGGAGCTCCGGGGAAAGTTGCCTAATTTCTTCTAAGTCCCCTTTCCAGCGGGGAACTTTGAAACATTGTATCCGACCGTGGAAGGCTGTTGGCGGGCACGGCGCGGCTCATAGCCGGCCCTCAGGCACGGAGCTCCGGGTGAATTTTCACAAATTTCTTCTAAGTCCCCTTTCCAGCGGGGAACTTTGAAACATTGTATCCGACCGTGGAAGGCTGTTGGCGGGCACGGCGCGGCTCATAGCCGGCCCTCGGGCACGGAGCTCCGGGTGAATTTTCACAAATTTCTTCTAAGTCCCCTTTCCAGCGGGGAACTTTGAAACATTGTATCCGACCGTGGAAGGCTGTTGGCGGGCACGGCGCGGCTCATAGCCGGCCCTCGGGCACGGAGCTCCGGGTGAATTTTACTCAATTCTTCTAAGTCCCCTTTCCAGCGGGGAACTTTGAAACATTGTATCCGACCGTGGAAGGCTGTTGGCGGGCACGGCGCGGCTCATAGCCGGCCCTCAGGCACGGAGCTCCGGGTGAATTTTCACAAATTTCTTCTAAGTCCCCTTTCCAGCGGGGAACTTTGAAACATTGTATCCGACCGTGGAAGGCTGTTGGCGGGCACGGCGCGGCTCATAGCCGGCCCTCGGGCACGGAGCTCCGGGTGAATTTTCACAAATTTCTTCTAAGTCCCCTTTCCAGCGGGGAACTTTGAAACATTGTATCCGACCGTGGAAGGCTGTTGGCGGGCACGGCGCGGCTCATAGCCGGCCCTCAGGCACGGAGCTCCGGGTGAATTTTCACAAATTTCTTCTAAGTCCCCTTTCCAGCGGGGAACTTTGAAACATTGTATCCGACCGTGGAAGGCTGTTGGCGGGCACGGCGCGGCTCATAGCCGGCCCTCGGGCACGGAGCTCCGGGTGAATTTTCACAAATTTCTTCTAAGTCCCCTTTCCAGCGGGGAACTTTGAAACATTGTATCCGACCGTGGAAGGCTGTTGGCGGGCACGGCGCGGCTCATAGCCGGCCCTCAGGCACGGAGCTCCGGGTGAATTTTCACAAATTTCTTCTAAGTCCCCTTTCCAGCGGGGAACTTTGAAACATTGTATCCGACCAAAGGAAGGCTGTTGGCGGGCGCGGCGCGGCTCATAGCCGGCCCTCGGGCACGGAGCTCCGGGTGAATTTTACTCAATTCTTCTAAGTCCCCTTTCCAGCGGGGAACTTTCAAACATTGTATCCGACCACTGAAGGCTGTTGGCGGGCGCGGCGCGGCTCACAGCCCGCCATCAGGCACGGAGCTCCGGGGAAATTTGCCTCATTTCTTCTAAGTCCCCTTTCCAGCGGGGAACTTTCAAACATTGTATCCGACCAAAGGAAGGCTGTTGGCGGGCGCGGCGCGGCTCACAGCCCGCCCTCAGGCACGGAGCTCCGGTGAAATTTGCTCAATTCTTCTAAGTCCCCTTTCCAGCGGGGAACTTTGAAACATTGTATCCGACCAAAGGAAGGCTGTTGGCGGGCACGGCGCGGCTCATAGCCGGCCCTCGAGCACGGAGCTCCGGGGGAATT
This sequence comes from Idiotropiscis lumnitzeri, assembly GCF_059441095.1. Taxonomy (NCBI): domain Eukaryota; kingdom Metazoa; phylum Chordata; class Actinopteri; order Syngnathiformes; family Syngnathidae; genus Idiotropiscis; species Idiotropiscis lumnitzeri. The sequence continues at coordinate 10,706 of NW_028283964.1, forward strand.
TGCCTCATTTCTTCTAAGTCCCCTTTCCAGCGGGGAACTTTGAAACATTGTATCCGACCAAAGGAAGGCTGTTGGCGGGCACGGCGCGGCTCATAGCCGGCCCTCGAGCACGGAGCTCCGGGGGAATTTGCCTCATTTCTTCTAAGTCCCCTTTCCAGCGGGGAACTTTGAAACATTGTATCCGACCAAAGGAAGGCTGTTGGCGGGCACGGCGCGGCTCATAGCCGGCCCTCGAGCACGGAGCTCCGGGGGAATTTGCCTCATTTCTTCTAAGTCCCCTTTCCAGCGGGGAACTTTGAAACATTGTATCCGACCACTGAAGGCTGTTGGCGGGCACGGCGCGGCTCATAGCCGGCCCTCGGGCACGGAGCTCCGGGTGAATTTGCCTCATTTCTTCTAAGTCCCCTTTCCAGCGGGGAACTTTGAAACATTGTATCCGACCGTGGAAGGCTGTTGGCGGGCACGGCGCGGCTCATAGCCGGCCCTCGGGCACGGAGCTCCGGGTGAATTTGCCTCATTTCTTCTAAGTCCCCTTTCCAGCGGGGAACTTTGAAACATTGTATCCGACCACTGAAGGCTGTTGGCGGGCGCGGCGCGGCTCACAGCCCGCCCTCAGGCACGGAGCTCCGGGGAAATTTGCCTCATTTCTTCTAAGTCCCCTTTCCAGCGGGGACCTTTCAAACATTGTATCCGACCACTGAAGGCTGTTGGCGGACGCGGCGCGGCTCACAGCCCGCCCTCAGGCACGGAGCTCCGGGGAAATTTGCCTCATTTCTTCTAAGTCCCCTTTCCAGCGGGGAACTTTCAAACATTGTATCCGACCACTGAAGGCTGTTGGCGGGCGCGGCGCGGCTCACAGCCCGCACTCAGGCACGGAGCTCCGGGGAAATTTGCCTCATTTCTTCTAAGTCCCCTTTCCAGCGGGGACCTTTCAAACATTGTATCCGACCACTGAAGGCTGTTGGCGGACGCGGCGCGGCTCACAGCCCGCCCTCAGGCACGGAGCTCCGGGGAAATTTGCCTCATTTCTTCTAAGTCCCCTTTCCAGCGGGGAACTTTCAAACATTGTATCCGACCACTGAAGGCTGTTGGCGGGCGCGGCGCGGCTCACAGCCCGCACTCAGGCACGGAGCTCCGGGGAAATTTGCCTCATTTCTTCTAAGTCCCCTTTCCAGCGGGGACCTTTCAAACATTGTATCCGACCACTGAAGGCTGTTGGCGGACGCGGCGCGGCTCACAGCCCGCCCTCAGGCACGGAGCTCCGGGGAAATTTGCCTCATTTCTTCTAAGTCCCCTTTCCAGCGGGGACCTTTCAAACATTGTATCCGACCACTGAAGGCTGTTGGCGGACGCGGCGCGGCTCACAGCCCGCCCTCAGGCACGGAGCTCCGGGGGAATTTGCCCCCTCATTTCTTCTAAGTCCCCTTTAGGCGACCAGGGGTTGACAATTTAGGTGACCAGGGGTTGACAATTTAGGCGACCAGGGGTGACTTTTAGGCGACCAGGGGTGAGGTTTAGGCGACCAGGGGTGAGGTTTAGGCGACCAGGGGTAGCGTTTAGGCGACCAGGGGCGTTGCAGTTCCGCCGAATTGCATTAGGGGCGCTGCAGTAGGCAAACGTTTTTACCCCTAGTCAGAGGGTCATTTGCCTACTTCCCAGGTTTACCCGGGTTTTCCAAAACACCTGGGGCACATTTTTAGGAACCACGTTTTTAGAAACAAAAATTCTTCTATGTCCACCTCCGTGAAAGAAATTGCCCAATGGTTCCCGCGGAAGAGAGCTGCCAGGCGGACGCATACTGCAATAACGGCCGCCCTGGCGCTCTGGTGGATGTTATCCTCGAAATTTCTTCTATGTGCCCATTCCAGCGGGCAACTTGCGAACAATGGTGTCCGACCATGGAAGGCTGTTGGCGGACGCGGCGCGGCTCACAGCCCGCCCTCAGGCACGGAGCTCCGGGGGAATTTTCCCCTCATTTCTTCTAAGTCCCCATTCCAGCGGGGAGCTTGCAAACGTGGTATCCGACCACTGAAGGCTGTTGGCGGGCACGGCCCCACCAGCGCAACACGGCACTTCCTATGACTCGGGTCCGACGCAGGAGGAGCGGTCCTCCCGGCCCCGCCACACGGCACTTCCTATGACTCGGGTCCGACGCAGGAGGAGCGGTCCTCCCGGCCCCGCCACACGGCACTTCCTATGACTCGGGTCCGACGCAGGAGGAGCGGTCCTCCCGGCCCCGCCACACGGCACTTCCTATGACTCGGGTCCGACGCAGGAGGAGCGGTCCTCCCGGCCCCACCACCGCCACACGGCACTTCCCATGACCCGGGGACCGACGCAGGAGGAGCGGTCCTCCCGGCCCCACCGCAACACACACAACCACTGACCGATTGGCAATCATGACCCGCCATCGGAGGGCCCCTGCCGGCCCCGGCCTCGCGCCGGGGTGTTCGGGTGGACGGTTCCTTCGGCCTGCGGGTCGACCTCTGAGCGTTGGCCGGCACCGCAGCACCGCAGCACACACATAACCACTGACCGATTGGCAATCATGACCCGCCATCGGAGGGCCCCTGCCGGCCCCGGCCTCGCGCCGGGGTGTTCGGGTGGACGGTTCCTTCGGCCTGCGGGTCGACCTCTGAGCGTTGGCCGGCACCGCAGCACACACACAACCACTGACCGATTGGCAATCATGACCCGCCATCGGAGGGCCCCTGCCGGCCCCGGCCTCGCGCCGGGGTGTTCGGGTGGACGGTTCCTTCGGCCTGCGGGTCGACCTCTGAGCGTTGGCCGGCACCGCAGCACACACATAACCACTGACCGATTGGCAATCATGACCCGCCATCGGAGGGCCCCTGCCGGCCCCGGCCTCGCGCCGGGGTGTTCGGGTGGACGGTTCCTTCGGCCTGCGGGTCGACCTCTGCGCGTTGGCCGGCACTTCCCTACCGTTACCCACCCCACCCCTGGGGTTGTGACAAAACGGCACTTCCTATGACTCGGGGTCCGACGCAGGAGGAGCGGTCCTCCCGGCCCATCTCGCACCCACACCCTGACATGTACTGCACCACACCAACCACTGACCGATTGGCAAGCATGACCCGCCATCGGAGGGCCCCTGCCGGCCCCGGCCTCGCGCCGGGGTGTTCGGGTGGACGGTTCCTTCGGCCTGCGGATCGACCTCTAGCGCACCAACCAGCGCGAAACCGCTTTCGTCGCGAGACCGAGACGACCCTGTCGCGTGCCCGTCGGCCACACGGGCCCAGAGATGTCCTACACGGGAGTTCCGCCGCGCTCGCGGGTGCCCCGCCACGAGAGGGGTGCGGGAGCCCAGGCCCGCGTCAGCCGAGCGGTCCTTCCCGAAAAAGCATGTTTCTCAAACCCTACCGGCGTCTGTCAGAAGACGCCGCCTCCGAGTGCGTGTTGCGGTCGCGGGCGTGCGGGCGGCTCCGGCTCCCTCCCGCGACTGACCGCCACGCGGTAACGCGGCCTCTACGGACCGAGTACATACCGAGGCCCAGCCGACTTCCTCACCGCGCACGGGGGCTGAATCGGTAACGGAAATTTCGGTAGCCCACGTCCGAAAAAAATGAGAGAGAAAAAACAACGAGGGAGGCTGGGGTGCCGCCGGGGGTAACCCCGCGGGAGGCCGTCTCCCGCGGGCGCCGCCCGGTCCCCGCGCCCGGCTCCCCGCTCAGCTCCGGTTCCAATGCAAGAAACACAGACCGCCGGACGCGAGGGCTACCTGGTTGATCCTGCCAGTAGCATATGCTTGTCTCAAAGATTAAGCCATGCAAGTCTAAGTACACACGGTTCCGATACAGTGAAACTGCGAATGGCTCATTAAATCAGTTATGGTTCCTTTGATCGCTCCACCGTTACTTGGATAACTGTGGCAATTCTAGAGCTAATACATGCAAACGAGCGCCGACCCGTCTCCGCGGGGACGCGCGCATTTATCAGACCCAAAACCCACGCGGGTTCGGTTTGCCGCGGTGCAGCGGGCCCGCCGGCTTTCACAGCCGGCGGGCTGTCGGTCTCCGCGGTGCCGCCGGCCCGGCCCCCCCTTTGGTGACTCTAGATAACGCCCGAGCCGATCGCCGGCCCCCCCGCGGCGGCGACGTCTCATTCGAATGTCTGCCCTATCAACTTTCGATGGTACTTTCTGCGCCTACCATGGTGACAACGGGTAACGGGGAATCAGGGTTCGATTCCGGAGAGGGAGCCTGAGAAACGGCTACCACATCCAAGGAAGGCAGCAGGCGCGCAAATTACCCACTCCCGACACGGGGAGGTAGTGA
>NW_028283965.1:0-7500 GCF_059441095.1 Idiotropiscis lumnitzeri
GGCGCCCGGGGAAACGAGCTAACTTTTAGTCTTTGCCTGCCCACAGCGGGGCTTTGACAACATAACAGCCAATGCTCGCCTCCGCGTCTCGCGCGGGGGGACGGAGGATATCTTGACACTCATCAGAACTGTGATGACTAGTAATCTCATTGAACTCCAAAGCCCGCTCATTCCCGGGCAGCGCCGGGAACGAGCTAACTTGCAGTCTCTGCCTGCCCACAGCGGGGCTTTGATAACATAACAGCCAATGCTTTCCTCTCTTCCGCGTCCCCGCGCGGGAGACGAAGGATTTAATGATACTCATCAGAACTGTGCCAAGCCCAACAACAGAGGGATCTCTCCTCCAGCCTCTCCCGGCGTCACCCGGGAGAGGCTGGTCACAAGCATATGTTCAAGCACAGAGAGCAAGTCTTTGCTCAATCACTCCAAAGCCCGCTCATTCCCCGGGCAGCGCCGGGAACGAGATTAATTTCAGTCTTTGCCTGCCCACAGCGGGGCTTTGATAACAGCTAAGGCCAATGCTCTCCTCGCCTCCGCGTCTCGCGCGGGAGACGGAGTATATCTTGACACTCATCAGAACTGTGATGACTAGTATCTCATTGACTCCAAAGCCCGCTCATTCCCGGGCGGACGCCGGGGAACGAGCTAAACTTGCAGTCTTTGCCTGCCCACAGCGGGGCTTTGATAACATAACAGCCAATGCTTTCCTCTCCTCCGCGTCCCGCGCGGGAGACGAAGGATTCAATGATACTCACCAGAACTGTGCCAAGCCCAACAACAGAGGGATCTCCTCCTCCAGCCTCTCCCGGCGTCACCCGGGGAGAGGCTGATCACAAGCATATGTTCAAGCACAGAGAGCAAAGTCTTTGCTCATTCACTCCAAAGCCCGTTCATCCCCGGGCAGCGCCGGGAACGAGATTAATTTCAGTCTTTGCCTGCCCACAGCGGGGCTTTGATAACAGCTAAGCCAATGCTCTCCTCGTCTCGCGAGGGGGACGGAGGATATCTTGACACTCATCAGAACTGTTTTGAGTAGTATCTCATTGACTCCAAAGCCCGCTCATCCCCGGGCAGCGCCGGGAACGAGATTGATTTCAGTCTTTGCCTGCCCACAGCGGGGCTTTGATAACACAACAGACAATGCTCTCCTTCGCGTCCCCGCGCGGGGAACGAAGGAGTTCGTCATACCAATCAGAGAACCGTCCCAAGCCCAACAACAGTGAGTGGGATCTCTCTCTCTCCCCCGGCGTCGCGCGGGGGAGAGGATAGTCCACAAGCATATGTTCAGCACAGAGTGCAAGTCTTTGCTCACTGACTAGAAAGCCCACTCATTCCCGGGCAGCGCCGGGAACGAGATTGATTTCAGTCTTTGCCTGCCAACAGCGGGGCTTTGAATAGCCAGTGCTCTCTCTCCTCCGCGTCCCGCGCGAGGAGCGGAGGATTTTGTGTGTCTCTGCCTGTGTGTGCCCCCGCAATGGGGGCAGGCGCTTTCACAAACTGATTCCTTTGCCGTTCCCCGGCGGCGGGGCCGGGAAACTAACCATCACCAAGCATATGAGTGCGCTGAACCCAGAGACGGGCTCTCACACTTTTGGTTCTTGCCTGTGTGTTCCCCGCGGGGGTGCGGGAACGAGGAACACACATTTGTCATAATCCAGAACATTGCCTGCACCACAGCGCCGGTGCCATTTCCCCGCCCCGGGCCGGGGACGAAGAAAAAATTTTTCACCTCAATCGTCCCAAGTGCCTGGACCGTGAATGCTCAACCAGTGCATTCACACACTCCTCCGACCTCGTGCCAGGCCGGAGTTTCGCTTAAAAAGCTCAAAAAACCATTTTGAGAAAAAAAAAATTTTTTCTCAATTTTGGGAAAAAATTTATGTTTTTCCCTTCCGGACCGGTTGCTAGTCGGGTGAAACCCGATGAGCAACTCATATTCCTGATCCGGGTATCCAAAAGTCACTTCCCAGACACCCCAGACATGCACCCCCTGTATAGTAAATCGACATCTCGCTCAAGGATGCGGTAGACCCAGCATAACATTTTTCCGACTTTTGGTCGTTTCCCGGCGCGGCCGGGGAATCACACCCAAGTCGGCGCTCTCTGGCCGACTGCGATGTATGGCACTCTGAGTCTGTCAAGTAGTTCACACTCGGGCGCGGCCGGGGAATACGGCACACATTTTCAAAGTTGCAGATTTCACATTTCTCTTTGGTTTTTGCCAGATTTAAGACCGTGAGTCCTTTTCATAGGCCGAAGCCTTCCCCAAACAGCAAAAAAAAATTTTTTCGAAAAATTCGAAAATTTTTCAAAAATTTTTTTTATCCATTTTTTTGACAAAATCCAACTTTTTCTTGCTCGCACCGTGTCCCGCACGGTAAGAGACCACTATTAAGTGTCGAAAAAGTCTTCAACTCCAAATCCTGGAAAAAAATTATTTTTCCTTTCCTGCTCCCCGCGCTGCCGCGAGGGACGGCGCAGGATCTTTTCACAGAGTGCTTTTGAACATCTCCATCGTGTTCTCCTCTCTCGCTCTGTCCCCGTCCCGGCGCGGGAGGAGGACAACACACGAGAGAGAACACTTCTATCTCCTCATATCAGATTTTGCTTTTTGCCTCTGCTCTCGCCCGCCGCCGCAGCCGCTGCGGTGGGGAACAGAAATTTGGTCTTTGCCTGCGCCCACAATAGGACTTTGCTTTTCATCACAACCTCTGCGTTCCCCGGCCGTGCCCGGGGAAGATAACTTTTCACATTTGATTTTTGAACCTCTTGTCCACAGCGGGGACTTTAATATGCATACCTTCCTTTCCCTGTCCCGCGCCGGGAACAGAGAATTTTTTCACAAATCAACATCTCTATTGTGAGTGTTCCTATCGCCGCCCGGCGCGGCGGGCGGTAGGGAACAGGAGTTTAAACTTGTCACTTCTCATATCAGATTTTGCTTCTTGCCTCTGCTCTCGCCCGCTCCGCCGCCGCAGCGGGGGGAAGGAACATATATTTCGATCTCTGCCTGTCTCCACTACGGGCTCTGATCTCTATCATCGTTCCCTCCCCCCGGCGCGGCCGCCGGTAATGACAAACAGGACAGAGAGAGGAAACTTCTCTCTTCTCAGATTTGCTTTTTGCCTCTGCTCTCGCCCGCACGCCGCAGCCGCTGCGGCGGGAACAGATATTTGGTCTTTGCCTGCGCCCACAATAGGACTTTGCTTTTCATCACAAACCTCTGCGTTGTTCCCCGGCCGTGCCCGGGGAAGACAACTTTTCACATTTGATTTTTCACCTCTGTCCACAACGGGACTTTAATATGCATTCCTTCCTTTCCCTGTCCCGCGCCGGGAACAGAGAATTTTTTCACAAAGTTCTTTGACACAAATCAACATCTCTATTGTGAGTGTTCCTATCGCCGCCCGGCGCGGCGGCGGTAGGGAACAGGATTTTAAACTTTCATCTTCTCTCATATCAGATTTTTCTTCTTGCCTCTGCTCTCGCCCCGCCGCCGCAGCGGGGGGAAGGAACAGATATTTTATCTTTGCCTGCGCCCACTATAGGACTTTGCTTTTCATCATAACCTCTGTTCTCTCCCCGGCCGTGCCCGGGGAAGGCAAATTTTCACCATTGATTTTTTGCCTCTGCCGCCCACAGCGGGGCTTTGATATGCTTTCCTTCCTTTCCCTGTCCCGCGCCGGGAACAGAGAATTTTTCACAACGTTCTTTGACACAAATCAACATCTCAGATCGTGAGTGTTCCTATCGCCGCCCCGGCGCGGCGGCGCGGTAGGGAACAGGATTTTAAACTTTTATCTTCTCATATCACATTTTGCTCTTTGCCTCTGCTCTCGCCCGCCGCCGCAGCGGGGGAAGGAACAGATATTTTGATCATTGCCTGTCTCCACTACGGGCTTTGATCTCTATCATCGTTCCCCGTCCCCCGGCGCGGGCGCGGCGCCGCGGTAAGGACAAACAGGACAGAGAGCGGACACTTCTCTCTTCTCCATATCAGATTTTACTTCTTGCCTCTGCTGTCGCCCCGCCGCCGCAGCGGGGGGAAGGAACAGATATTTGGTCTTTGCGCCTGAGCCCACAACAAGACTTTGCTTTTCATCATAACCTCTGCGTTCTCCCCGGCCGTGCCCCGGGGGAAGACAGCTTTTCACATTTGATCTTTTGCCTCTGCACACACAGCGTGACTTTGATATGCTCTCCATCCCCGGCCCCCGCGCGGGAGACGGAGTCTCTCTCACACCAGCACAGAGTGTTCCTGCTACCACTCACGGGCGGGTGCTCGACACTTGCCTGCCTTCGTGTTCCACGCGGGAACAGAAGGGAGTTTATATTTGATTTCAGTCTGCGCCCACACAGTGGGACTTAAGTTTAGCCTCTGTGTCTTCCCCGGCCATGCCCCGGGGAAGACAACTTTTTACACATTTGCTTGCTTGCCTCTGTCCAACAGCGGGACTTTGATATGCTCTCTCTCCTTCCCTCGTCCCGCGCGGGGCACGAAGCAGGATTTTTTCACAAGTCTCTCACCAGCACAGAGTGTTCCTAGCCTCCACTCACGCGCGGGGCTCGATACTTGCCTGCCCTTCGCGTTCCACGCGGGAACAGAAGGAGTTTATATTTGATTTCAGTCTGCGCCCACACAGTGGGCCCTTAAGTTTAACCTCTGTGTCCTTCTCCGGCCATGCCCGGGGAAGACAACTTTTTGCACATTTGCTTGCTTGCCTCTGCCCAACAGCGGGACTTTGATATGCTCTCTCTCGTCTCCTTCGCTCGTCCCGCGCGGGGCACGAAGCAGGATTTTTTCACAAGTCTCTCACCAGCACAGAGTGTTCCTAGCCTCCCACTCACGCGCGGGGCTCGACACTTGCCTGCCTTCGCGTTCCACGCGCGGGGGAACAGAAGGAGTTTGTTTGATTTCAGCCTGCGCCCCACACAGTGGGACTTAAGTTAAAAACCTCTGTGTCTTCTCCGGCCCATGCCCGGGGGGAAGACAACTTTTTACACATTTGCTTCTTGCCTCTGCCCTACAGCGGGACTTTGATTTGCTCTCTCTCCTTCCCTCGTCCCCGCGCGGGGCACGAAGCAGGACTTTTTTTCACAAGTCTCTCACCAGCACAGAGTGTTGCGGGGCTCGACACTTGCCTGCCTTCGCGTTCCACGCGGGAACAGAAGGAGTTTATTTGATTTTCAGCCTGCGCCCACACAGTGGGACTTAAGTTTAAAACCTCTGTGTCTTCTCCGGCCATGCCCCGGGCGGAAGACAACTTTTTACACATTTGCTTGCTTGCCTCTGCCCAACAGCGGGACTTTGATTTGCTCGTCTCTCCTCCCTCGTCCCGCGCGGGGCACGAAGCAGGATTTTTTTCACAAGTCTCTCACCAGCACAGAGTGTTGCGCGGGCTCGACACTTGCCTGCCTTCGCGTTCCCACGCCGGGAACAGAAGGAGTTTATTTGATTTTCAGCCTGCGCCCCACACAGTGGGACTTAAGTTTAAAACCTCTGTGTCTTCTCCGGCCATGCCCGGGGAAGACAACTTTTTACACATTTGCTTGCTTGCCTCTGCCCCAACAGCGGGACCTTTCGATTTGCTCTCTCTCCTTCCCTCGTCCCGCGCGGGGGCACGAAGCAGGATTTTTTCACAAGTCTCTCGCCAGCACAGAGTGTTCCTAGCCTCCACTCACGCGCGGGGCTCGACACTTGCCTGCCTTCGCGTTCCACGCCGGGAACAGAAGGAGTTTATTTGATTTTCAGCCTGCGCCCACACAGTGGGACTTAAGTTTAAAACCTCTGTGTCTTCTCCGGCCATGCCCGGGGAAGACAACTTTTTACACATTTGCCTTGCTTGCCTCTGCCCAACAGCGGGACTTTGATTTGCTCTCTCTCTCTCTCCTTCCCTCGTCCCGCGCGGGGCACGAAGCAGGATTTTTTCACAAGTCTCTCACCAGCACAGAGTGTTGCGGGGCTCGATACTTGCCTGCCTTCGCGTTCCACGCGGGGAACAGAAGGAGCTTGTTTGATTTCAGCCTGCGCCCACACAGTGGGACTTAAGTTTAACCTCTGTGTCTTTCCCCGGCCATGCCCGAGGAAGACAACTTTTTACACATTTGCTTGCTTGCCTCTGCCCAACAGCGGGACTTTGATATGCTCTCTCTCCTTCCCTCGTCCCCGCGCGGGGCCACGAAGCAGGATTTTTCCCACAAGTCTCTCGCCAGCACAGAGTGTTCCTAGCCTCCACTCACGCCGCTGGGCTCGATACTTGCCCTGCCTTCGCGTTCCACGCCGGGAACAGAAGGAGTTTATTTGATTTTCAGCCTGCGCCCACACAGTGGGACTTGAGTTTAAAACCTCTGTGTCTTCTCCGGCCATGCCCGGGGAAGACAACTTTTTACACATCTTGCTTGCTTTGCCTCTGCCCAACAGCGGGACTTTGATTTGCTCTCTCTCCTTCCCTCGTCCCGCGCGCGGGCACGAAGCAGGATTTTTTCACAAGTCTCTCACCAGCACAGAGTGTTGCGGGGCTCGACACTTGCCTGCCTTCGCGTTCCACGCGGGGAACAGAATGAGTTTATTTGATTTCAGTCTGCGCCCACACAGTGGGGACTTGAGTTTAAAACCTCTGTGTCTTCCCCGGCCATGCCCGAGGAAGACAACTTTTTACACATTTGCTTGCTTGCCTCTGCCCCAACAGCGGGACATTTGATCATGCCTCTCTCTCCTTCCCTCGTCCCGCGCGGGGCACGAAGCAGGATTTTTTCCACAAGTCTCTCGCCAGCACAGAGTGTTCCTAGCCTCCACTCACGCGCGGGGCTTCGACACTTGCCTGCCCTTCGCGTTCCACGCGGGGAACAGAAGGAGCTTGTTTGATTTCAGCCTGCGCCCCACACAGTGGGACTTAAGTTTTAACCTCTGTGTCTTTCCCCCGGCCATGCCCGAGGAAGACAACTTTTTACACATTTGCTTGCTTGCCTCTGCCCAACAGCGGGGACTTTGATATGCTCTCTCTCCCCTTCCCTCGTCCCCGCGCGGGGCACGAAGCAGGATTTTTTCACAAGCTCTCCTCACCAGCCACAGAGTGTTGCGGAGCTCGACACTTGCCTGCCTTCGCGTTCCACGCGGGAACCAGAAGGAGTTTATTTGATTTTCAGCCTGCGCCCACACAGTGGGACTTAAGTTTAACCTCTGTGTCTTCCCCGGCCATGCCCCGGGGAAAGACAACTTTTTACACATTTGCTTGCTTGCCTCTGCCCAACACGCGGGACTTTGATATGCTCTGTCTCTCCTTCCCTCGTCCCGCGCGGGGCACGAGGCAGGATTTTTCACAAGTCTCTCGCCAGCACAGAGTGTTCCTAGCCTCCACTCACGCGCTGGGCTCGACACTCGCCTGCTTTCGTGTTCCACGCGGGAACACAAGACACTGACAACCAAAACTCTTTGCAGAGTCTTATATTTTATCTCTGTGTAGGGACTTTGCAAAAATATTTACAAGTCCAAAAACGTCT
>NW_028283965.1:10000-20400 GCF_059441095.1 Idiotropiscis lumnitzeri
CACGCTTCCAGCAGGGAGATTGTGTAGGGGGCTAGGCCCACACGCTCTCCCGCCCGCCTTCAGCAAACATTGACACCCCTCGACCACGTTTTCACGGACCAGCAGGAACCACGAGACGCACACGATAGTCGTGGCGCTCTGCCGCAAATGGACATCCTATCGCAAGCCAAACTGTTTGCAGGAATGTCCGAATTGCGTTAAGCAGAAAAGAAAACTCTTCCTCGGGCGACTGCCAGCGGCTATGGTCTGGCTTTAATCACTTCGACCAAAAATTAGCCAAAGCCAATCGAGGGGGCCGGGACTGGTCTAGGAACAAAGTCCCCATTCCCTTTCGCCACACATAACTGCATTCGAGCTTGCTCTACATCTTTCATCTACGAGAACCCACAGACGGACTCGTGACACACACCACTCGCTCCCTGTGATCTCTCGATAGAGTATCCCACGTGTCTCGTCAGAAGAGGAATGTGTTTTTGATGTGTTCAGGCCACAGAGGACGCACCACTACACCGTAATTCAAATATGGTTGGTGCGTGTGAGATGCGACATGCGACAAGAGACACACACACTCCCGCAAGACAAGACACAGGGCTCTACGAAAGAGAGAGGTCTTTGCAATGCGCATCACATCCGTGAGTGTTAGAGGCTCTCGGAAAAAGGTGCGTTTGAACAGCGGCTCTGTGCAGTATGCTACTGCTTTCACAGTTGGCTTAGGATCGACTACCCCATGTTCAATCACTGTTGACATGGAACCCTGATCCAAACCTCACATCTCCAGGTTGTTCACCAGAGTACTTGCTACTACCACCAAGATCTGCAATACCGGCGGCTCCAGCCTGACTCACGTCTTGGCCTTCAACGCACACCGGCACGCCACCTTACTCGTCAGGGCATTGAGACTTATGGTTCTGGTCAAATCTTACTCAAGCCTTTACTGCCCTGACGGTCGTGCATCGGGGGAGAGCTTTAGTGCCATCCATTTTCAGGGTTGCTCGCTTCGGCAGGATTAGTTGTTACACACTACTTAGCGGGTGTCGACTTCCATGACCACCGTCCTGCTGTCTTCAGCCAGCAGCACCCTTCCAATGGTAACAAGAGATAGCTGTCACTTAGGCCCCTTAGCACAACGTTAGGTTCATCCCTCATTATCAGTCCTGCTTACCAGAACAGACCCACTGATACGACGGTATGATTCTTACTAGACCAGAGCACACACCCAGCGAACACGACCACCGTGAGGCAGCCGGTTCGCAATAGGAGCTAAGCCCCAGTGAGAGAGTTAACGTCCATCGAGACACACAGCCAATGGTATTGAGAACTTTGAGCATCGGCTAGGAATGCCAAAGATCTCGCCCATTTAAAGTTTGAGAATAGTTCGAGGATATTCCATCCCCGCGTGCCTCTAGTCATTCGCTTTACCGGACGAAACTCTCTTTACAATGCCTTTTGGGTGTGGCAACAAGCCTTTCGGAATTTTATCCGTCTACAGCTATCCTGAGAGAAACTTCAGGTGGAACCAGCTACTAGATAGTTCGATTGGTCTTTCGCCCCTATGCTCAACTGATACCATGGATTTGCACGTCACAACGGCTACGGGCCTCCACCCCAGTTTCCTGGGGCTTCGCCCTCGCCAAGCATAGTTCACTATCTTTCGGGTCATAGCATGCATGCTCCGCGGTGCTCACAAGGCACGACATTGCTGCCGCGCCGGACGCGAGCCCGGGGCTTGCTTGAGACGTTGGACTTAGCCTTTGAAGCCTCAGTCAGCCCAGCTGCCGAGCAATAAAGCCCATGGCTAGAGCCGCACCCCTCCCGTGAAGGAGAGGCACTTTTCCGACGGCAGACCCGAAGGTACCGCCGCCGCAACTTGCTTTCACTTTGCCTGCGGGTTTTGTGGGACCCTTAGACTTGCACACATGCTATACTCCTTGGCCCGTGTTTCGAGACGTGACCGATGGGGCTGGACTGATCACCACTCTGGTCGATGCTCGGCGGAGCCCACGAGGATAAGTGTGGATCAAACCGCCTGGGATACGCCAGCACCGGATGGCACTGGCGCGAACACCGACACAGACCAGAAAGCAGCTCGTCACAGGAGGATCATACCAGAACGCGCTTGGCTATATTACCGCCCGGCCCGCTAAAACCATGCAAGCCGAAGCGAGCTTGGTGCGGAACCGCAATCGGCAACACGCGCCTGTGGGTGACCTCATAACGTGCTGTGGTGGGCTTAGAAATGCTACGCAACTCGCGAGGTATGAACCCTCTGGCCTGCACGACACGGTCGACACCGAGCACCCCCTGCTCCCCGTGAGGAGAACAGAGTGGCGTAGCATCTAACATGCCGGGACTAGAAGGGAACCTTTCTCACGAGCCCGATCCGTCACACGAGGGCTTTGACACCCCCGGCTAGGAATATACTAGCATACAGCCTTCCAGACACCATTGGCTTATACTCTGAGCGGTTTCACGGTCTTTTGACTCTCTCTTCAGAGTGCTTTTCAACTTTCCCTCACGGTACTTGTTCGCTATCGGTTCTGTGGAAATATTTAGCCTTAGATCGAGTTTACGACCTGCTTAGCGCTGCATGTTCAAACAACGCGACTCTCAGGGAAAGAGGCCTTACCCATATTCGACTTTGACACGAGCCCACACGGGTCTTACACCCTCCATGGAGATTATCCCGCCGTTAGTTGGGACAGCCCATTCGTGGCTAACTTAGTGTTCTCGTGGTCGAAGGGTTTAAAAGCGACCTTTCCCTTAACGCAACATTCCGCCGCAGGCCGGGTGGCCTGGGAGGTTATGCGCTGGGCTCTATCCTTTTCGGTCGCCCCTACTAAGGATATCCCTGTTGGTTTCTTTTCCTCCGCTTACTGATATGCTTAAGTTCAGCGGGTAACCCCTCCTGAATCGAGGTGGTGAGTGAGTGTTTAGTTAGACAAGCTCATCTCTCTATCAACACAGCTGATTTCGCGTCATAATCGAGAGAGGAAAGGCACAGAGTAAACCAAGAATGTTCGGTTAGGGACTCAGACGCAGGCGCTTATTGTAAGCTCCACCATTTAGCTGTCATCACACCACTTGCCAGTTTTGATTTGCACAACCACGATATCACTCGGGATGCGCACTGACAAAACACTAGACATAACAGCGCCTTGATGTCTTTGTCCACAAAAGCCGTCTGGTTTCTGTTTGTGCCTTTTAATCTCCCTCTGCAATGACCCTACTATCGATCGTGTTTTTGAAAGACGAGAGTCATAACATAGCTTTTTTGGGCTGATGCGAACTTACATCCCTCCACCACGCGTTGTGCGCGCGGGAAGAGACTTGTCGTTCCCTAGCCTCAAAGAGTGATCGCACGGCCCTGGCCTACAATGCCAAAGCACACAGGAAAATTCCCGCGCGCTCCGGCAGAGGCACTCAGCCCAAGCAGGTATTTGTCGGACACAGCTGATGCTGATCCAAATAGACTTTGAGAATAACCCCTGGCACAGTGGAGAAGAACAGCAAAGTTCAACTCTGTGTGCGCAAGGGAATGTCACCACACTCGACCAGGAGTGCCCCACCGCGGGACTGACAAAGGTTACTAGCACGAGGAAGGATTCGGACCACAAGCAATAAGCCATTGGTAAAGCAAGGGCGAATATCCAACACTACTAGCTTTCACCAGTGTTGTATGTCTGTCACTGGATGGGGCGCAATGTGCATTCGACTTGTGAGTAGAAGATAGGGCACACTAGCAACGGCTGGCCCCGCTTCTCACACTTTGCTATGGTCTTCATAGCTTCCACAGACCAAGTGATCCACCGCTCAGAGTTGTATGGTGGATTAAACTTTATTAGCCAGTGTGTCGGTATCGGGGCGGAGGTTGCCCGCCGCCCCTTGAGACACGAGATGTATTTTTGTGATACCAGTTAGTTAGGCCTGAGATTTGTTTGTTTTTAACATCGTCCGTGCCCTGTAAGCAACGGCCAAGATGTGTACTTTTAAAATCCAAGAACAAAACTTTAGCAGTTTATGGTTTGTGTCTTTTTGCAGTTAAGCAAAACCAGTAATGATCCTTCCGCAGGTTCACCTACGGAAACCTTGTTACGACTTTTACTTCCTCTAAGTGCACCAGTTCGGACCTCTTTTCGTCGTAGCGTTTGCCCGAAGGCAACGCTCGCCAATCCAAGGCTCTCACTGGTACACCCAATCGGTAGTAGCGACGGGCGGTGTGTACAAAGGGCAGGGACTGAGTCACGGTGGGCTCAGTGACCCACCGCTACTAGGCATTCCTCGTTTGTGGGGAATAATTGCAAGCCCCAGGCCCAAGCACGCCAATCTCACACGCTAGGTGTGAGACACAATTGGAGGGCTTTCAGAGGGTTGCCCGCTACTCTCGTAGCAGGAAAAGAACCTGCTGTGCCCGGCATTGTAGCGCGCGTGCGGCCCAGAGCATCTAAGGGCATCACAGACCTGTTATTGCTCTCAGTCTCTGACGGCTTCAGAGCCGTTGATCCCTCTAAGAAGAGTTATAGCATAAGCGGCGGACTTGGAGTGTGAGGTCCGAGGCCTCTAGCACACAGGCCTGCGCGCACGAGCCCCCGCGACCAACCCACACGAGGCGGGCAGCCACAAGAACGTCGCACACACAAGGAACCCAATGCACCGAGTGCCAACGGTTCACGACTCACCGAGCAAGATCCAACCGACTAGTTAGCAGGGGAGAGTCTCGTTCGTTATCGGAATTAACCAGACAGATCACTCCACCAACTAAGAACGGCCATGCACCACCATCCACTGAATCGAGAAAGAGCTCTCAATCTGTCAATCATGCAAGAGTGCTGGCCTGGTGAGATGGCCCGTGTTGAGTCAAATTAAGCCGCAGGCTCCACGCCTGGTGGTGCCTTTCCGTCAATTCCTTTAAGTTTCAGCTTTGCAACCAGACTCCCCCCGGAACCCAGAGACTCTGGTTTCCCGTGAAAAAGGAGCTGCCCGCCGAGCCCGACAAAAAGGGTGCTCGCGCGGATTGGTGGTTGGCATCGTTTAGGGTTAGAACTAGGGCGGTATCTGATCGCCTTCGATCCTCTAACTTTCGTTCATGATTAATGAAAACATCCTTGGCAGACGCTTTCGCTTCAGGAGGTCTTGCGAAGGTCATAGAATTTCACCTCTCGCTCCGCAATACCAATGCCCTCGACAAGCCCTTTTAATCAGTACGTCGAGGCTGGCTTATACCACTGTAAAACTCTTAGCCAGCGCTCGACGTCGTCTTCCGACATGCCATGCAAAATCAAGTCAGTCCGTCAAGACTGTTCTCAGGGCACAAGGCCCATTACGACTGCTTTGAGCACTCTGATTTACTCAGGGTGACACTGAAAACCAGAGGACGACACCGACTGCCTCAAGCGGCGCTGGCAAGCCCACGAAGGGAACCTGTCGCTAGACCCGCAAGAGACGTTGCCGGGCGTCCTTAGAGGTAACCATTATGTACACAGGCGGGGAGGCTTGTCACGGACGGGAGCTTGTGAGAGACGAGCCACGACGCCGAGGAGCCAAACAGAAGTCTGACCCACGGGCCGCGAACCCGCCGAATTCCCACGCCCCAACGTCCACCTATCCAGCGCCTGGCACTGACATTCAACTGCGAGCCTTTTAACCGCAGCAACTTTAATAGATGCTGCTGAAGCTGGAATTACCGCGGCTGCTGGCACCAGACTTGCCCTTCAGTAGGTTCTCAACAGGTTGTTTAGAAAGTGCTCATTCCGATTGCGGGGCCCAGAAAGGGCGCCCGCATCGTTAGATTTCGTCACTACCTCCCCCAGTTGCTGGGATTGGGTAATTTGCGTGCCTGCTGCCGTCCTTGGACGTGGTAGCCGTCTCTCAGGCTGCCTCTCCGGAATCGAACCCTGATTCTCCGTTACCCGTCAAAGCCATCGGTCGCGTGTAGCGAGCGGTTGACAGCTGATAAGGCAGACACTCGAAAGTGGCAGCGCCGTCCCGCTCAAAAGAGGGGTACGTGCGCTCGTCAAAAGGTTATCCAGAGTCACCATAAAGCGAGCCAGACCAACGGCGCGCGCGAGCACGCACCGAAGATCCCCAGCAGTTTGGTCTAATAAAAGCACCCGTCAGGAGAAGAACGAGTCAGGCGACAAGCGCAAGTCCCGCCTCCCTTCAGGGCATAGTTGCATGTATTAGCTCTGGAATTACCACAGTTATCCAAGTAAGCAAGGACTGGCCCATTTGGACAAAGACTGATTTAATGAGCCGTCCGCGGTCTCGCCGTGTGAACACAGCTTGTACTTAGACATGCATGGCTTAATCTTTGAGACAAGCATATGACTACTGGCAGGATCAACCAGGGAGTTACAAACCAGAGTGAACTGATTTGTCTCTCGTTGTGTGAGACAGTGTGTGTGCAAAAGCACAGAGGAGAGTGGAGATCCCCTCTGCGCTCCGCAGTACATCTTATAACAGAAACAAAAAAACTTGCATTTTCGACTGAGAGAGAGTGTGTCTCTCTCTTTGCCTTCATGCCCGTCCGTGAGTGTGGAGCCCCCCTACTCCAACGCTCTCGTTTCACAATCATCAAACATAGGTTTCAGACAGTTTTTCATGTCTTTGCCTTGGGCGCGGCCACGAAGGGCACATCGCTCGTTAACAGTAAGCATCATCATCAGAACTTCAGAACAGTGCGCAGCACAACTCCACACAGTTAGTGTATGATAGCATAAGTGCAATTGTCTCCGGCCAAACCTCCCTGGGAGAGGGGCTAGTGTGCTATATCAGCGCCAGAGCGTGCACTCATTCTCTGCAAAGATTTCTCCATGCGAGTACCTCTCTGACGCAGCAAGCCAAGGCCGGACATACCAGGACGCTCGACTTTACTGTCACGTAAGTGCCTACGAGACTGCGAGCTCTGAACATTTTTTAAGCCACATCATTTGTATCTTTTTCATGCCGTCTGCCGCAGGGGAACAGGGACAGAGAGATATACACTAGTCGAGGCCGCGTGCTCCAGAATAGCCAGCACAGAACGACAACCACATTGCTCACTCTCCGTCTCAAGCCCCGAGAGGCCGTGCATATACCAGAAATCTCAACCTTGATGTCAGGTGAATGACCACAAGACTTTCAAGCCAACTTTTTGTATCTTTGCCGCATGGCGCCGGGAAGAGATATCGGTGGAGGTCTTTTGCACCTAGCCCGCACATCGACCACCACCATCACTCAACCCAATAACCTTCTGACTCGGGCAACAAGTGGGAAACGTCAGACTCTTTCCCCCGAACAGAACCTTGCAGGAACTGTTCGCCCATGTATAGTAAATCGACCCCCTACTTAGGGATGCGGCAGACCCAGCATAATATTTAAGTCGAGTTTTGGTCATTTCCCAGCGCGGCCGGGAAATGGCCAAAACTCAGACTTTTTCAGAGTGACGCCTCTCGGCTGTCACAGCTCATTTTGCTTCACTCTCGGGCCGCGCCCGAGAACGGAGCATTTTTCCACACAAAGTCTCTCGTGATCGAGAGTCAGTCAAACTGGTTTGTGTGAGCACTCACTTCCCGGGCCCGGCCCGAGGAAATACCAACTCCAGAGCCACAATACTGATGGAGCAACTTCTGCTCTCAATCCTTGCTCGCTTCCCGGGCCCGCCGGGGAACTACACAAGTCTTGAGCAGATTTGCTATCTTTGTCCTGCCCAGAGCCGGGGGCTCTCAGCTCCTCGTTCCTCGGGCGGGGCCGGGAACGAGGACTACCAAGAAGCATATTTTGCTCTTTGCCTTCCTGCCCAGAGCGATGCTGGCTGCTTTGATCTCCGTGTCCCCGCGCGAGGCGGGGACTTTGGCTCATCAACTCACACCACATCAGGGAGCAATGTGATCTGATTCCTTGCTGTTGTTCCCCGGCGGGGGCCGGGAAGCCAGCGTCATCACAAGCATATGTGTTGTGCAGAGGCTTGACTGAGAGCGCCCAGAGACGGGCTCAACTCCTCGTTCCTCGGGCGGGGCCGGGAACGAGAACTACCAACAACCATATTTTGCTCTTTGCCTGCCACACCACGGCGTGTGACTTTGAACTGCGCGTCCCCGCGCAAGGCGGGGACTTTGGTTCATCAACTCTCCATATCAGATAATCTACTCACTGTGATCTGACTCAGTGCTGTTCCCCGGCGGGGGCCGGGAAACTAGCGTCATCACAAGCATGTGAGTGCACATAGGCTTTGAGTGCAGAGGCTCGCTCACTCCCACCCCGGGCGGGGCCGGGGACTGAGTCCTTTCTGGTCCTGTTTGTTCACCACCAAGACTTCATCAAATTTGCTTTTTGCCTGCTCACATCCTCATTCCCCGGGCAGCGCCGGGGACGAGAGAGAGCTACTACTGACAAGCACACCTCAGACTTTGCCTGCCTTCCCGCGTCCCGCGCGAGGGAGGAACGGAGGATTCATTGATACCCATCAGAGCTGTGATGAGTAGTATCTCATTGACTCCAAAGCCCGCTCATTCCCGGGCGACGCCGGGAACGAGCTAACTTGCAGTCTTTGCCTGCCCACAGCGGGGCTAAGATAACATAACAGCCAATGCTTTCCTCTCCTCCGCGTCCCGCGCGGGAGACGAAGGATTTATTGATACTCATCAGAACTGTGCCAAGCCCAACAACAGTGGGATCTCTCTTCCAGCCTCTCCCGGCGTCACCCGGGAGAGGCTGGTCACAAGCATATGTTCAAGCAGACAGAGCAAGTCTCTGTTCATTCACTCCAAAGCACGCTCATCCCCGGGCTGCGCCGGGAACGAGATCAATTTCAGTCATTGCCTGCCCACAGCGGGGCTTTGATAACAGCTAAGCCAATGCTCTCCTCGCCTCCGCGTCTCGCGAAGGGGGCCGGAGTATATCTTGACACTCATCAGAACTGTGATGACTAGTATCTCATTGACTCCAAAGCCCGCGGCGCCGGGAACGAGCTAACTTGCAGTCTTTGCCTGCCCACAGCGGGGCTTTGATGACATAACAGCCAATGCTTTCCTCTCCTCCGCGTCCCGCGCGGGAGACGAAGGATTTAATGATACTCATCAGAACTGTGCCAAGCCCAACAACAGAGGGATTTCTCCTCCAGCCTCTCCCGGCGTCACCCGGGAGAGGCTGATCACAAGCATATGTTCAAGCACAGAGAGCAAGTCTTTGCTCATTCACTCCAAAGCCCGCTCATCCCCGGGCAGCGCCGGGAACGAGATTAATTTCAGTCTTTGCCTGCCCACAGCGGGGCTTTGATAACAGCTAAGCCAATGCTCTCCTCGCCTCCGCGTCTCGCGCGGGGGACGGAGTATATCTTGACACTCATCAGAACTGTGATGACTAGTATCTCATTGACTGCAAAGCCCGCTCATTCCCGGGCGGCGCCGGGAACGAGCTAACTTGCAGTCTTTGCCTGCCCACAGCGGGACTTGGATTAAAAACAACAGCCAAATGTGTCTAGTCCGCGTCCCGCGCGGGAAACAGAGCTTTCACAGATACTTACTCATCAGACAACTGTCACTGGGATTTACATCCCTAAGCTAGCTCTCTGTCTCTCCCCCGGCGCCGCCCGAGAGAGAGAGAGACAGACTGATCACCCAAGCATATGCTCAGTAGCAGAAAGCAAGTCTGCTTTCCAAAGTCCACACTCGTTCCTCGGGCGGCGCCGGGAACGACATAACTTTTAGTCTCTGCCTGCCAACAGCAGGACTTTGAAAACTTTATAACCAATGCTCTCCTCCTCCGCGTCCCGCGCGGGGAACGAAGGAGTTCGTCATACCAATCAGAGAACCGTCCCAAGCCCAACAACAGTGAGTGGGATCTCTCTCTCCCCCGGCGTCACGCGGGGGAGAGGATAGTCACAAGCATATGTTCAAGCACAGAGTCCAAGTCTTTGCTCACTCACTCCAAAGCCCGCTCATCCCCGGGCAGCGCCGGGAACGAGATTAATTTCAGTCTTTGCCTGCCCACAGCGGGGCTTTGATAACAGCTAAGCCAATGCTCTCCTCGCCTCCGCGTCTCGCGCGGGGGACGGAGTATATCTTGACACTCATCATAACTGTGATGACTAGTATCTCATTGACTCCAAAGCCCGCTCACTCCCGGGCGGCGCCGGGAACGACACAACTTTTAGTCTCTGCCTGCCCACAGCGGGACTTGGATTAAAAACAACAGCCAAATGTGTCTAGTCCGCGTCCCGCGCGGGAAACAGAGCTTTCACAGATACTTACTCATCAGACAACTGTCACTGGGATTTACATCCCTAAGCTAGCTCTCTGTCTCTCCCCCGGCGCCGCCCGAGAGAGAGAGAGAGAGACAGACTGATCACCCAAGCATATGCTCAGTAGCAGAAAGCAAGTCTGCTTTCCAAAGTCCACACTCGTTCCTCGGGCGGCGCCGGGAAC
>NW_028283966.1:0-20372 GCF_059441095.1 Idiotropiscis lumnitzeri
AGGGGGGAGAAAAACTACCCAAAAACTCAAAAATTCTTGGAGAAAAGGGTAGAAACCCATGCCCCGAACGAGAAGCCCAAAAAAATAATAACAATTAAAAGATAATAAAGCAAAGCTAATGCAGTTTTTGGTCCAATACATGTATGTACAAAATAAACCCGGAACATCAAACATTCACAACTGCAACTCTTTTCTGTGATGCAAGTTACATGAATCAGTGACCTTGAGCGTTTTTTCAGAGGCTGCAGGTTTTATTTGATGTGCGTGTAGTCAGCAGTCTGCGCCTGTGCAACTCGTCTGCGTTTGACGTTGTCCTGGTCTCGAGGTTGTGCGCTGACCAGGCACAGCCCTGCAAGGAAGTAGATGATGCATCTGGTCGACAGGGCAGTGCCCAGTTGCTGTTCGGCGGCTTGCTCCATCCTTCCGAGAGGGGTGTGTTTGCCACGGAAAACCCTCTTTCCAACTGTGGTCTTTTGTTGGTACATTGGAGTGTACGTGGTGGAGATCCTCTCCAAGGGACTTGCGTCGCTCAGCCTTCAGCAGGGACCGGAGAAGCTTGCACTGCGACTGATGGTTCCAGCCGCCACGCCCCTCGACCTTTGCTGCCGTCGGGGTCACTGCAATCACCTGATGAGGGCCGTCCCAGCGTTCACTGTCCCAACGAGGTCGTTTCAGCACCTTGAGGAAGAGTTGGTCTCCCACATGGACGTGGTTTATCTGTGGATCAAAACACACTGGCCAGTAATTGTGGTCAAACATGTCTTTCATGTGGACTGGGACAGATGTGCCAGTCGCTGGTGGTTCTGATGAACCTGAGAGTCTATGTGTGAGGCCATATAGGATAAAAAGGGGATAGTGTCCTTCCTTCGGCTGGCACTATCCTCATTGCTGTGATTGAAACACAGTCTGGCCATTGTCTCTTTTTTTTTTCTTTGTCTTGATAAGTCAGTTCCATTCGTGCGTTCCACACGTCCTGCAGACTGTATGCAAAATGACGCTTTGAGTCAATTTTGCAACAACTGTCCCACTTGTTACAAACATTATTCACAAAATGCATCATTTTCACTTTAAATCACTCTTGAAATTCCAAATGTCAGGATAATTCGATTACACAACACTTTTTCCAACTGTTTTAACATCATCATGTGTTGTTGGAAACAACGTAATCCATTTTGAAAACACATTAATTATAACCAAACAATATTGCAACCCAAACAACTAACACTTTGTCTAAAAAAAAGTTTTTTGTTGAAAAGTCTATATGTGGGAACAATTTCATATCATACTTCCCCCTGTTGACACACATGTGTCACTCATGTTACTCCTCTACTCCTCAGCAATGTTTGCACCTTTTTTCTCCCAATGTGTGCATTCAATTAGTGGTGTATTTTTCCCTGGCGTGAGATCAAATTGTCAAGTTGATTTGCTGCGTGTGTGTGTGTGTGTGTGTGTGCATTACCCCTTGCTGCATTGTCTGCGAGGCAGTATTCAATTGTAATCGTTTCATTTTCTGTTCAGAAAATTTTGCATTTACAAATACTTATTTAGACGTGCTTTATGCACAACTTTTCTTTCATCTTTTGTGATTTTTTAAAACGCCGTTTGCCCAATGTCGACAGAACACATAAACATATATCTTGGCAGTCAGTCCAAATTGTAAAATGTTTTTTAGAAAACATCTTACAATTCTGGATCAGCACAGAAGTTTCTGCTGCTTGTCCTGCACATACAGATTTTAATATCCCTTGAAACAAAATGCTTTGTTCAAAAAAAAATTCCCACCCCTTTGCGGCCGTCAAAAAACTGTCTCTCCAGTCGGGAGAAAGGTGTCCAAGAGGTCAGGTCGCTGTTTGGTGGTAATTTGGACTCGGCTTCCACAGTCGTGTGGTGTGCCTTCTACTGGTGCGGGAAAAAGTGACGCTGGGCTGAGCGCACCTTATCAGTGTAATGTGACAATTAGGTCGCCGTGCAATGTGAATGTGGTGGGTGAAGGCTGCTTGATCCAATTGTTGTGACTAATATGCAAGTGATTTCATGAGCCCTGCGCGTCTGCAGCCACACAAGGTCATGAAACCATTTTTTGCAGTCACTGTTTGCTCAAATGGCTCATAGTAATTTGGTAGTGCTAATACATCTTAATCAATGAGTTCACACTTGACAAGTTCAAAAGCTTGTCAACCTCAAGTGTTCAAACATTTTTTTTTTCCTCAAATGTCATTGGCTTGTCATAAATGATGTCCAGCAATAGTCGTGTGATTTCTAAGTACTTTGCAATCCATGCCTGGCAATAATTGCGTACACCTATAAGGGACATCATTTACTTCTTTGTTATTGGTTTTAGGGCTCGGGCAACGCCTTCTTTTTGCTTGTCACCAAAAATGCGCCCCTTTTCAGTCAAAATGCGGCCTAAATATGTGACTTCCTTTTTTAACAGCTGCATCTCATCGGTTCAGTTTGATGACGCATTAAGTAATTCTCGAGGTCAAACATATGTTTAATATCTTCCTCAATGTCCTCACTGTTGTCACTGTCAGAGGGGGAATCCAGAGGTTTGGACATCAACTCGCAGTCCGAAGCCCCACTGGGGTCCCGGCCTAGTCATTCATTTTCCCAATCGTACACTTCCTTAAAACAAGTTCTCAAACCCTTCATTCATTATGTAAATTACTCGTCTTCTCCTTGGCCGCCCTCGTGTGCAAGCCTATCCTAGACGCTCACAGCAGAAAAAGAAGGGAGGGGGGGGGCCTCACTGTTCATACGCCAATCACGCGGTCCCCAGGCAACCAAGCTGCCAGGGGTTACGCCCCCTACCAAAGGCTCCAGTTTACTGGCCACTCCTCCCTGCCAATTTACGAGCAGGCAATCTCAAGCCAATGGCAACAGCTCCTTCCCCCTAAACTTTCCGCTCGTTCCAATTCACTTACGCTTTCCTTCTGGCATCTGCCCAACCTACTTTACCTCTCAGTCATCTCCAACCCCCTCTTAACTTTCCGCTCATCCTATTTCACTTACGCTTTTCCTTCTCAACCTACCTTGCCTCTCAGTTAGAGAACCAAATTCTGCCCCCGCACCTCAGGTTTGACACCACTTAAAATTCAAAATCAGGAAACACCTATGCTTTTGCAAAGATTCCTCATGTTCACTTTCAAAACCTTCATTCCATCTTTCATAACACCTACTTCTCTCTTTCAATTCATGCAACCAACTCAGTGTCTTACATCCCTCAACCACATAGGTTCTCATTCTGTTACTCTATACAGTTTTCCACTTGCAAATCTGCCTATGACACCTTTCTCACTTGCCCTATCATTTGGACTTCATCAATCCTTTCTATGGAACATTAATTGTTCCTTTGCCTTTTCTACACATTCTTTTTCTTTCTTTACACATTCCTTTTCTTTTCTTATTAACTTCCAATCTCTACACTGCAAAGTTTCCCTGGACTTTACTATACTACCCAATACCCCAATTTTAGAAAATTGGACCAGTTTGTCAACACCTAGGGTGTTCTAAAAACTGGTTTCTCATCAGTAGGACAGCAACTCAATTTTCCTGTTGTGGCAATTCTCACTTCAACTTTTTCAGGTGGAGATTTCTTGTCTATTACATCCACAACAGTCTGCTGTTTATAATCCTACTGTATTACATGGGATAAAATACCAAGTGGTATTAGTAATCCCCAATCGCACACACTCCAGCTCACTGACTCAACCCCCACCCTTTCTCTTCTTTGTTCTCACACACACACATAGTCAGACTCAGACACACAAAACAACACACACAGTTCTCAACATTGAACAGCTACAAACGAGAAGCTAATCAATATTTTTCAATTTCAACTAACCTACATTTTTCCTTTATTTCAAATTCGGAAAGTTGACAGTTAACTTCCTTCATCAATTCTGCCGCCATTTCTGACAGTCTTAATTGTTATGGTGTCTAGTTATGGTTCCTCAGTGTTGAGAAAAATTCAAATTGCCTGACTTTGGGTTGAATACCAAGCTTCTACTCCCAATTTGGAGCGGGTATTCCTGGGTGTTTTTACTCACAACCCTCGGTCAGTTTTAGATTTCTCAAACGTTGGACATTCATACAATACACATACACACTCACAGATTGATCAGTTCTGTGTCTGTGAAAATAGATAAACTATTTTCGTCTTCTATAAATAACAAACGTTGTACTATCACTTCCAAATATAGTAATAATTACATCTGTACTCTACCAGAAATAAGGACCCCTAAATCTGTCTTCCAGAAAAAACAACAGTTAATTCTGTACTATCCGAGCAGATATAATCAACTACACTTGTACTCTCTACCAGACAAGGAATGCCTTAATCTGCCTTCCAGAATAAACAACAGTTAATTCTGTACTGTCCGAGTCTTCCAACAAGTCTTCCAAAATAGCAAAGTTAAATCTGTATTTCTTCCAGAAAATAGCTAAGCTAAGATGTACTATCTCTTCGGGTAAAGGAACTCCCTGAAACCCTACTATCCTTCAAAAACCCCAAAAAGTTTTTTACTATCTGTTGTATACAACCACTGACCTGTGACAATCTCTCCGCTGGTCGAGACACTCGCGGTTCATGGATGAAGTCTGTGTTCTCTCCGGTGGAGGATGGCCGAGGACCGGCCTCCTGGAAGAGAGGACTTTTCACGATGGCGCCGTTTTCAGTCGTCGTCAATCGTCCACCGCAGATCACACGTTTTCATCCGGCATTCGAAGGACCAAGTAATGTTAAGGATGTTTCTATCAAAACAAGCCTGAACAAATGAATCAACCAGCCAAGATTGTCTGTCATTTCCGCGCTGGGCAGCCCTCGAACTCCGAGGCGAAGCCAGCGTGTTCGACTGCACACATGGTTTTTATTTGCATCAGCATAAGCAATTTGAATATGCAATACATACAGAATGGAAAACTTGACATTTGACTCCATCCCACTTGCCCACCCTCTTCCTGCCTATTCTAACGGTTTCAGCTTACAAGACACCTTTTGTTCATACTTCTGCTTATTCTAACAGCAAAAGGGAGCATGTTCACTCTGAACTTCATTTGACCTGTGTAGTGTATTTTCACAAGGCTTAACATGTTGAACTTATTTTATGGCCATGACGATATTGTTGCTTTAGAAATACCAAGCCTTGTGTTGGACCTCCCTAAATGCATAAGTTACAGCCTTAAGAGGCCTCGGGCCCCAACATTATCTACGAAGGGTTAAAGGGGTCATCAACACCCCAAGGGAGGTGTTTACAGAAAAGGGTTCTGGCGTTGGGGAGTCACATTCGCGATGAGGCCGTACCTGGCACCCGTAGCTGTCGAAAGTTTAATTAGAGGCCAGAAAGATACGAATGCATGTGCAACAAAGGGGGCCTGTAAGATTAGTTATAGTTTGAAACTTGCTAAGATGACAAACTAAACAACAAAACTAACAGATGAACATACAAACTTAAATTTCTTTAACACTTCCCCGGGCACGGGCGGTGCCAAGCGACCCCAAAGTTTAACCAAATGGAAGCTCCGGAGGAGGAGGGCATGCTCGCGTCACAGTAAGCCGAAGAGGAGCACCTTCCCCGGGCACGGGCGGTTCCAAGCGGCCCCTAAGTTTAACCGAATGGAAGCTCCGGAGGAGGAGGGCATGCTCGCGTCACAGTAAGCCGAAGAGGAGCACCTTCCCCGGGCACGGGCGGTTCCAAGCGGCCCCTACGTTTAACTGAATGGAAGCTCCGGAGGAGGAGGGCATGCTCGCGTCACAGTAAGCCGAAGAGGAGCACCTTCCCCGGGCACGGGCGGTGCCAAGCGGCCCCTAAGTTTAACCGAATGGAAGTTCCGGGGGAGGAGGTCGGGCGTGTGTCACAGTTAAGCCGAATTGGAGCACCTCTTCCGCCCGGGCACGAGCGGAGCGCGAGGCTGTCCGTTATGAAAGAATAAATAAATAAAGAATGCCACCTTTTTTTCACAGGGCACACCGGACGGCGTACCATCAGGTTAAAGTCGGAGTAATTAAATAAATACAAAAAGAATGGCTGGGGAATAAAAAAATAATACGTTTTAATAATAATTTGGTTTTTTTGTTATAACATGAATTTCACTCTCTCTCTCTCTCTCTCTCCCCGTATATATATATATATATATATATAAATATAAATATTTATATATTTATTATATATATTGTATATTTTTTTAAGCATTTTTGAAGGTGCGCCGCTACTTCGCGGATTTTCAGTTTTTGCGGGTGGTCTCGGTCCCCATTAACCGCGATAACCGAGGGTTCACTGTACTCCATAAAATTTACAAAAAGCGAGGTGAAACACTCAACCAGGGCTGCTTTTTTGAACATTTCTCGAGGGCCATGGCGAGCCATTTCAAAAAAGCTGCACAACTAACGTATAAAATATTGATAAATTTGCTCTGCCTGATGTGTGTGTCAAGTTTCACGAGTTGTCGTTCATATTTAGAACCTCATAATCAGCGTTGTTTTATTGCCGAACCGTGCAATGCCACTCCCACAACTTTTCACGAAAAAGGATGAATTTCGTATTGTGACATCCTCATGGCCGAAACAGTCCTCCGAGCATATATGAGGGCGACCTTGTTGAGTTGCACGGAGAAAAACATCCAAGAAAATAACTTGTATTAGCTTTTACCAGTTGGTGGCGCTACTACTACGATGAAAAATAAGTTGGTAGATGTCTTCAGGGCTGAAGTATCCTCAAATGTGTACAACTTCGAGAAGATAGGATCATCTGAGTCATGTTGCCGGAGCTTTTGTTGCCACAAAGTACAATCGGACTTTTCAGCACCGTAATAGCCACGCCTTTTGCCAAAACGTCACAAATTCGGCAGAGAGTAAGATCATTGTCTTGAGTCTTTTCTGACTAATTTTCAGTCGGATTCGTCAAAAGGGCACCGTGCAGTACGTGAAAATTAAAATAAAAACAAATTTTTGATTCCACTTGGCGGCGCTGTGTGTATAACAAAATAATAACATTAAGATGTCTTCAGGTCGGGACATTTTATTTACAGGTGAAGGTTTGGATTTTTAGGAGCATGTGCAGGGGAGTTATTAAGCATTCATTTATTTGTATTAGGTTCATTTTGTCTTCTTATTATTGATATTTGACTGATTCATTAAAAGCAGACAATTATGTTTTAGGTAAATTTTTTACCTGACATGTTTCGGCGAGTCTTTCGCCTTCTTCAGAGTGTCGCATGATGGTGTCTTGAGACCCGTCTTTATCAGCTGATGTTCCATGAGGGTGTGACTTACCTGTCAAAAAAATTAAAAATCAGAGCAGTAAAAGAATAAGCACAACATGAACATTACAAATCAGCAATCACTGACCACTGCAAAAGGGAAAACCACATCATGGACCGGGAGAAGGGCAGGGTCATCCGCACTGAAGAGAACAAACAACAGCGCTGGATCAGAGAGGCCATTGAGATCTGCAAGCGAGGCATAAAAACCATGAACAGAGACAAGGGAGCCTTTATCCTCTCGACCACCTGGAGCAGCATCTTGGCGGAGTGAACGGACAGCGGGGGGTGTGACTTGCCTTCATTCTTGTGACAGGTAAGTCACGCCCTCATTGAACATCAGCTGATAAAGACGGGTCACAATACACCATCATGTGACACTCTGAAGAAGGCGAAAGACTTTTGTATTGTGACATCCTCAAGGCCTAAACACTCATCCGAGCAAATATAAGGTAGATTTTGTGAACCTGCCCGGAGAAAAACATCAACGAAAATAATTTGTATTTGTTTTAACCAGTTGGTGGCGCTACCACTGCGATCAAAAATAAGTTGGCAGCCGTCTTCAGGGCCTGAATATCCTCAAATGTGAAAAATTTCGAGAAGATGGATCATCTGAATCATTTTGCAGGAACTTTTGTTGCCACGGAGAATAATCAGACTCTGCGGCACCGCAATAGCCACGCCCTTCGAAGGAAAGTCACAAAAATAGGGATAGCGTAAGATCAATGTCTTGAGTCTTTTCTAGCCAATTTTCAATCGGATTCGTTAAAAGGGCACCGTGCAGTACGTCAAAATGTAAAAAATGATATTGATTGGCGCAAGGTGTATAACAGAATATAAACATATAGATGTCTTCAGGTACCGACTCTTTATGTACATGTGAAGTTTTGGATTTTTAGCAGCATGTGCATGAGAGTTATTAAGCATTTTGTCCATTGCGGCGAAGGAAATCTTAAGTGAAAACTTTGAAGCCCCGCCCCCGTCATATAGTATTTCGGAAACAAAAGATTTTAGCCCCAGTGTTTGTCCCAGGTCTTAAGATGCTACAGACAGAATTTTAAGGCAATCAGATGAAGCCTTTAGGATCAGGGTGCAAAAGAATGACCCCTGTAAACATGCAAAAAAGGGCAAAAGTCGGACTTTCAAAAATTCATAACTCACTTCCTGTTCATATTAGACGTTAAAATATCAAATTTTTCGCCATGCCCGATGAGACTGCCAAGTTTGGTGAGTTTTTGTGCATGTTTCGGGGGTCAAAAATGCGATCGAACAATCGGAAAAATAATAATAATAATAATTTCAACAAAAACAATAGCGACTTCGCAGCGGTCGCTGCTCAGGCCCTAATAATAATAATAATAATAATAATAAAAGTAATAATATTTTCTACAAAAACATTAGGGACTTCGCAGCCGTCGCAGCTCGGGCCCTAATAACAATTTCTAGAAAAACGATAGGGACCTCGCAGCGGTCACTGCTCGGGCCCTAATAATAATAATAATAATAATTTCCACAAAAACAATGGGGACCTCGTAGCGGTTGCTGCTCGGGCCCTAATAATAATTTCTACATAAACAATAGGGACCTCGCCGCGGTCGCTGCTCGGGCCCCAATAATAATTTCTACACAAAGTCCATTGTGGTGACCCGCCCCTTTTAAGTAAATTCAAAATGGCCGACTTCCTGTAAAACCTAGCTCATTGCTCCAAGAGACTTTTTTGTAGGTCTTGGTCTTATACATACAGTGAACCCTCGCTACTTCGCGGTTCACCTTTCGCGGGTTCAGTTCTTCGCGGGTCTAAAAAATATTCGGGGGCATTGTAGTTTCGCCGAGCGGCACGACGGGCGCTGGAGCGGTTAGACGGCCGGCGTGCGCCGAAGAAGAGCGTGGGCGAAGAGGAGAGTGGACGAAGAAGAGCACGTTCCCCCGGACACGATCGGTGGCGACGTTTCGCGCGGTTCGGACCGTACCAGGGCTCCGGCCGGCGTGCGTGGCAGTTAAGCCGTAGAGGAGCACCGTCCCCGGGCACGGGCGGTGCCAAGCGGCCCCTAAGTTTAACCGAATGGAAGCTCTGGAGGAGGAGGGCATGCTCGCGTCACAGTAAGCCGAAGAGGAGCACCTTCGCCGGGCACGGGCGGTTCCAAGCGGCCCCTAAGTTTAACCGAATTGAAGCTCCGGAGGAGGCGGGCATGCTCGCGTCACAGTAAGCCGAAGAGGAGCACCTTCCCCGGGCACGGGCGGTGCCAAGCGGCCCCTAAGTTTAACCGAATGGAAGCTCCGGGGGAGGAGGGCGGGCGTGTGTCACAGTTAAGCCGAATTGGAACACCTCTTCCGCCCGGGCACGAACGGAGCGCGAAGCTGTCAGTTATGAATGAATAAATGAATAAATAAATAAATAAATAAAGAATGCCACCTTTCATTTCACAGGGAACACCGGACGGCGTACCAGCAGGTAAAAGTCGGAGTAATTAAATAAATACAAAAAGAATGGCTGGGGAATAAAAAAATAATACGTTTTAATAATAATTTGTTTTTTTTGTTATAACATGAATTTCACTCTCTCTCTCTCTCTCTCTCCCCGTATATATATATACATATATATATATATATATATACATATATATATATATATATATACATATATATATATATATATATATATATATTTATTATATATATATTGTATTTTCTTTTAAGCATTTTTGAAGGTGCGCCGCTACTTCGCGGATTTTCAGTTTCCGCGGGTGGTCTCGGTCCCCATTAACCGCGATAACCGAGGGTTCACTGTACTCCATAAAATTTACAAAAAGCGAGGTGAAACACTCAACCAGGGCTGCTTTTTTGAACATTTCTCGAGGGCCATGGCGAGCCATTTCAAAAAAGCTGCACAACTAACGTATAAAATATTGATAAATTTGCTCTGCCTGATGTGTGTGTCAAGTTTCACGAGTTGTCGTTCATATTTAGAACCTCATAATCAGCGTTGTTTTATTGCCAAAAAGTGCAATGCCACTCCCACAACTTTTCACGAAAAAGGATGAATTTCGTATTGTGACATCCTCATGGCCGAAACAGTCCTCCGAGCATATATGAGGGCGACCTTGTTGAGTTGCACGGAGAAAAACATCCAAGAAAATAACTTGTATTAGCTTTTACCAGTTGGTGGCGCTACTACTACGATGAAAAATAAGTTGGTAGATGTCTTCAGGGCTGAAGTATCCTCAAATGTGTACAACTTCGAGAAGATAGGATCATCTGAGTCATGTTGCCGGAGCTTTTGTTGCCACAAAGTACAATCGGACTTTTCAGCACCGTAATTGCCACGCCTTTTGCCAAAACGTCACAAAACTCGGCAGAGAGTAAGATCATTGTCTTGAGTCTTTTCTGACTAATTTTCAGTCGGATTCGTCAAAAGGGCACCGTGCAGTACGTGAAAATTAAAATAAAAACAAATTTTTGATTCCACTTGGCGGCGCTGTGTGTATAACAAAATAATAACATTAAGATGTCTTCAGGTCGGGACATTTTATTTACAGGTGAATGTTTGGATTTTTAGGAGCATGTGCAGGGGAGTTATTAAGCATTCATTTATTTGTATTAGGTTCATTTTGTCTTCTTATTATTGATATTTGACAGATTCATTAAAAGCAGACAATTATGTTTTCGGTAAAATTTTTTACCTGACATGTTTCGGCGAGTCTTTCGCCTTCTTCAGAGTGTCGCATGATGGTGTCTTGAGACCCGTCTTTATCAGCTGATGTTCCATGAGGGTGTGACTTACCTGTCAAAAAAATGAAAAATCGGAGCAGTAAAAGAACAAGCACAACATGAACATTACAAATCAGCAATCACTGACCACTGCAAAAGGGAAAACCACATCATGGACCGGGAGAAGGGCAGGGTCATCCGCACCGAAGAGAACAAACAACAGCGCTGGATCAGAGAGGCCATTGAGATCTGCAAGCGAGGCATAAAAACCATGAACAGAGACAAGGGAGCCTTCATCCTCTCTACCACCTGGAGCAGCATCTTGGCGGAGTTAACGGACAGCGGGGGGCGTGACTTGCCTTCATTCTTGTGACAGGTAAGTCACGCCCTCATGGAACATCAGCTGATAAAGACGGGCCACAAGACACCATCATGTGACACTCTGAAAAAGGCGAAAGACTTTCGTATTGTGACATCCTCAAGGCCTAAACACTCATCCGAGCAAATATAAGGTAGATTTTGTTAACCTGCCCGGAGAAAAACATCAACGAAAATAATTTGTATTTGTTTTAACCAGTTGGTGGCGCTACCACTGCGATCAAAAATAAGTTGGCAGCCGTCTTCAGGGCCTGAATATCCTCAAATGTGAAAAATTTCGAGAAGATGGATCATCTGAATCATTTTGCAGGAACTTTTGTTGCCACGGAGAATAATCAGACTCTGCGGCACCGTAATAGCCACGCCCTTCGAAGGAAAGTCACAAAAATAGGGATAGAGTAAGATCAATGTCTTGAGTCTTTTCTAGCCAATTTTCAATCGGATTCGTTAAAAGGGCACCGTGCAGTACGTCAAAATGTAAAAAATGATATTGATTGGCGCAAGGTGTATAACTGAATATAAACATATAGATGTCTTCAGGTACCGACTCTTTATGTACATGTGAAGTTTTGGATTTTTAGCAGCATGTGCAAGAGAGTTATTAAGCATTTTGTCCATTGCGGCGAAGGAAATCTTAAGTGAAAACTTCGAAGCCCCGCCCCCGTCATATAGTATTTCGGAAACAAAAAATTTTAGCCCCAGTGTTTGTCCCAGGTCTTAAGATGCTACAGACAGAATTTTAAGGCAATCAGATGAAGCCTTTAGGATCAGGGTGCAAAAGAATGACCCCTGTAAACATGCAAAAAAGGGCAAAAGTCGGACTTTCAAAAATTCATAACTCACTTCCTGTTCATATTAGACGTTAAAATATCAAATTTTTCGCCATGCCCGATGAGACTGCCAAGTTTGGTGAATTTTTGTGCATGTTTCGGGGGTCAAAAATGCAATCGAACAATCGGAAAAATAATAATAATAATAATTTCTACAAAAACAATAGGGACTTCGCAGCGGTCGCTGCTCAGGCCCTAATAATAATAATAATAATAATAATAATAAAAGTAATAATATTTTCTACAAAAACAGTAGGGACCTCGCAGCCGTCGCAGCTTGGGCCCTAATAACAATTTCTAGAAAAACAATAGGGACCTCGCAGCGATCACTGCTCGGGCCCTAATAATAATAATAATAAAAATAATAATAATTTCCACAAAAACAATGGGGACCTCGTAGCGGTCGCTGCTCGGGCCCTAATAATAATTTCTACATAAACAATAGGGACCTCGCCGCGGTCGCTGCTCGGGCCCCAATAATAATTTCTACACAAAGTCCATTGTGGTGACGCGCCCCTTTTAAGTAAATTCAAAATGGCCGACTTCCTGTAAAACCTAGCTCATTGCTCCAAGAGACTTTTTTGTAGGTCTTGGTCTTATACATACAGTGAACCCTCGCTACTTCGCGGTTCACCTTTCGCGGGTTCAGTGCTTCGCGGGTATAAAAAAATATTCGGGGGCATTGTAGTTTCGCCGAGCGGCACGACGGGCGCTGGAGCGGTTAGACGGCCGGCGTGCGCCGAAGAAGAGCGTGGGCGAAGAGGAGAGTGGACGAAGAAGAGCACGTTCCCCCGGACACGATCGGTGGCGACGTTTCGCGCGGTTCGGACCGTACCAGAGCTCCGGCCGGCGTGCGTGGCAGTTAAGCCGTAGAGGAGCACCTTCCCCGGGCACGGGCGGTGCCAAGCGGCCCCTAAGTTTAACCGAATGGAAGCTCCGGAGGAGGAGGGCATGCTCGCGTCACAGTAAGCCAAAGAGGAGCACCTTCCCCGGGCACGGGCGGTTCCAAGCGGCCCCTAAGTTTAACCGAATGGAAGCTCCGGAGGAGGCGGGCATGCTCGCGTCACAGTAAGCCGAAGAGGAGCACCTTCCCCGGGCACGGGCGGTGCCAAGCGGCCCCTAAGTTTAACCGAATGGAAGCTCCGGGGCAGGAGGGCGGGCGTGTGTCACAGTAAAGCCGAATTGGAACACCTCTTCCGCCCGGGCACGAACGGAGCGCGAAGCTGTCAGTTATGAATGAATAAATGAATAAATAAATAAATAAATAAAGAATGCCACCTTTCATTTCACAGGGCACACCGGACGGCGTACCAGCAGGTAAAAGTCGGAGTAATTAAATAAATACAAAAAGAATGGCTGGGGAATAAAAAAATAATACGTTTTAATAATAATTTGGTTTTTTTGTTATAACATGAATTTCACTCTCTCTCTCTGTCTATATATACATATATATATATATATATATATATATATATATATATATATATATATTTATTTATTATATATATTGTATTTTTTTTTAAGCATTTTTGAAGGTGCGCCGCTACTTCGCGGATTTTCAGTTTTCGCGGGTGGTTTCTGTCCCCATTAACCGCGATAACCGAGGGTTCACTGTACTCCATAAAATTTACAAAAAGCAAGGTGAAACACTCAACCAGGGCTGCTTTTTTTAACATTTCTCGAGGGCCATGGCGAGCCATTTAAAAAAAGCTGCACAACTAACGTATAAAATATTGATAAATTTGCTCTGCCTGATGTGTGTGTAAAGTTTCACGAGTTGTCGTTCATATTTAGAACCTCATAATCAGCGTTGTTTTATTGCCGAACAGTGCAATGCCACTCCCACAACTTTTCACGAAAAAGGATGAATTTCGTATTGTGACATCCTCATGGCCGAAACAGTCCTCCGAGCATATATGAGGGCGACCTTGTTGAGTTGCACGGAGAAAAACATCCAAGAAAATAACTTGTATTAGCTTTTACCAGTTGGTGGCGCTACTACTACGATGAAAAATAAGTTGGTAGATGTCTTCAGGGCTGAAGTATCCTCAAATGTGTACAACTTCGAGAAGATAGGATCATCTGAGTCATGTTGCCGGAGCTTTTGTTGCCACAGAGTACAATCGGACTTTTCAGCACCTTAATAGCCACGCCTTTTGCCAAAACGACACAAAATTCGGCAGAGAGTAAGATCATTGTCTTGAGTCTTTTCTGACTAATTTTCAGTCGGATTCGTCAAAAGGGCACCGTGCAGTATGTGAAAATTAAAATAAAAACACATTTTTGATTCCACTTGGCGGCGCTGTGTGTATAACAAAATAATAACATTAAGATGTCTTCAGGTCGGGACGTTTTATTTACAGGTGAAGGTTTGGATTT
Source organism: Idiotropiscis lumnitzeri (assembly GCF_059441095.1). Taxonomy (NCBI): domain Eukaryota; kingdom Metazoa; phylum Chordata; class Actinopteri; order Syngnathiformes; family Syngnathidae; genus Idiotropiscis; species Idiotropiscis lumnitzeri. The sequence continues at coordinate 14,553 of NW_028283966.1, forward strand.
TTAGGAGCATGTGCAGGGGAGTTATTAAGCATTCATTTATTTGTATTAGGTTCATTTTGTCTTCTTATTATTGATATTTGACTGATTCATTAAAAGCAGACAATTATGTTTTAGGTTAATTTTTTACCTGACATGTTTCGGCGAGTCTTTCGCCTTCTTCAGAGTGTCGCATGATGGTGTCTTGAGACCCGTCTTTATCAGCTGATGTTCCATGAGGGTGTGACTTACCTGTCAAAAAAATTAAAAATCAGAGCAGTAAAAGAACAAGCACAACATGAACATTACAAATCAGCAATCACTGACCACTGCAAAAGGGAAAACCACATCATGGACCGGGAGAAGGGCAGGGTCATCCGCACCGAAGAGAACAAACAACAGCGCTGGATCAGAGAGGCCATTGAGATCTGCAAGCGAGGCATAAAAACCATGAACAGAGACAAGGGAGCCTTCATCCTCTCTACCACCTGGAGCAGCATCTTGGCAGAGTGAACGGACAGCGGGGGGCGTGACTTGCCTTCATTCTTGTGACAGGTAAGTCACGCCCTCATGGAACATCAGCTGATAAAGACGGGTCACAAGACACCATCATGTGACACTCTGAAGAAGGCGAAAGACTTTCGTATTGTGACATCCTCAAGGCCTAAACACTCATCCGAACAAATATAAGGTAGATTTTGTTAACCTGCCCGGAGAAAAACATAAACGAAAATAATTTGTATTTGTTTTAACCAGTTGGTGGCGCTACCACTGCGATCAAAAATAAGTTGGCAGCCGTCTTCAGGGCCTGAATATCCTCAAATGTGAAAAATTTAGAGAAGATGGATCATCTGAATCATTTTGCAGGAACTTTTGTTGCCACGGAGATTAATCAGACTCTGCGGCACCGTAATAGCCACGCCCTTCGAAGGAAAGTCACAAAAATAGGGATAGAGTAAGATCAATGTCTTGAGTCTTTTCTAGCCAATTTTCAATCGGATTCGTTAAAAGGGCACCGTGCAGTACGTCAAAATGTAAAAAATGATATTGATTGGCGCAAGGTGTATAACTGAATATAAACATATAGATGTCTTCAGGTACCGACTCTTTATGTACATGTGAAGTTTTGGATTTTTAGCTGCATGTGCAGGAGAGTTATTAAGCATTTTGTCCATTGCGGCGAAGGAAATCTTAAGTGAAAACTTCGAAGCCCCGCCCCCGTTCATATAGTATTTCGGAAACAAAAAATTTTAGCCCCAGTGTTTGTCCCAGGTCTTAAGATGCTACAGACAGAATTTTAAGGCAATCAGATGAAGCCTTTAGGATCAGGGTGCAAAAGAATGACCCCTGTAAACATGCAAAAAAGGGCAAAAGTCGGACTTTCAAAAATTCATAACTCACTTCCTGTTCATATTAGACGTTAAAATATAAAATTTTTCGCCATGCCCGATGAGACTGCCAAGTTTGGTGAATTTTTGTGCATGTTTCGGGGGTCAAAAATGCGATCGAACAATCGGAAAAATAATAATAATAATAATTTCTACAAAAACAATAGGGACTTCGCAGCGGTCGCTGCTCAGGCCCTAATAATAATAATAATAATAAAAGTAATAATATTTTCTACAAAAACAATAGGGACCTCGCAGCCGTCGCAGCTCGGGCCCTAATAACAATTTCTAGAAAAACAATAGGGACCTCGCAGCGGTCACTGCTCGGGCCCTAATAATAATAATAATAATAATTTCCACAAAAACAATGGGGACCTCGTAGCGGTCGCTGCTCGGGCCCTAATAATAATTTCTACAAAAACAATAGGGACCTCTCCGCGGTCGCTACTCGGGCCCCAATAATAATTTCTACACAAAGTCCATTGTGGTGACCCGCCCCCTTTTAAGTAAATTCAAAATGGCCGACTTCCTGTAAAACCTAGCTCATTGCTCCAAGAGACTTTTTTGTAGGTCTTGGTCTTATACATACAGTGAACCCTCGCTACTTGGCGGTTCACCTTTCGCGGGTTCAGTGTTTCGCGGGTCTAAAAAATATTCGGGGGCATTGTAGTTTCGCCGAGCGGCACGACGGGGTGCTGGAGCGGTTAGACGGCCGGCGTGCGCCGAAGAAGAGCGTGGGCGAAGAGGAGAGTGGACGAAGAAGAGCACGTTCCCCCGGACACGATGGGTGGCGACGTTTCGCGCGGTTCGGACAGTACCAGAGCTCCGGCCGGCGTGCGTGGCAGTTAAGCCGTAGAGGAGCACCTTCCCCGGGCACGGGCGGTGCCAAGCGGCCCCTAAGTTTAACCGAATGGAAGCTCCGGAGGAGGAGGGCATGCTCGCGTCACAGTAAGCCGAAGAGGAGCACCTTCCCCGGGCACGGGCGGTTCCAAGCGGCCCCTAAGTTTAACCGAATGGAAGCTCCGGAGGAGGAGGGCATGCTCGCGTCACAGTAAGCCGAAGAGGAGCACCTTCCCCGGGCACGGGCGGTTCCAAGCGGCCCCTAAGTTTAACCGAATGGAAGCTCCGGAGGAGGAGGGCATGCTCGCGTCACAGTAAGCCGAAGAGGAGCACCTTCCCCGGGCACGGGCGGTGCCAAGCGGCCCCTAAGTTTAACCGAATGGAAGCTCCGGGGGAGGAGGGCGGGTGTGTGTCACAGTTAAGCCGAATTGGAGCACCTCTTCCGCCCGGGCACGAGCGGAGCGCGAAGCTGTCAGTTATGAATGTATAAAAGAATAAATAAATAAATAAATAAAGAATGCCACCTTTCATTTCACAGGGCACACCGGACGGCGTACCAGCAGGTAAAAGTCGGAGTAATTAAATAAATACAAAAAGAATGGCTGGGGAATAAAAAAATAATACGTTTTAATAATAATTTGTTTTTTTTGTTATAACATGAATTTCACTCTCTCTCTCCCCGTATATATATATATATATATATATATATTTATTATATATATTGTATATTTTTTTAAGCATTTTTGAAGGTGCGCCGCTACTTCGCGGATTTTCAGTTTTCGCGGGTGGTCTCTGTCCCCATTAACCGCGATAACCGAGGATTCACTGTACTCCATAAAATTTACAAAAAGCGAGATGAAACACTCAACCAGGGCTGCTTTTTTTAACATTTCTCGAGGGCCATGGCGAGCCATTTCAAAAAAGCTGCACAACTAACGTATAAAATATTGATAAATTTGCTCGGCCTGATGTGTGTGTAAAGTTTCACGAGTTGTCGTTCATATTTAGAACCTCATAATCAGCGTTGTTTTATTGCCGAACAGTGCAATGCCACTCCCACAACTTTACAAGAAAAAGGACGAATTTCGTATTGTGACATCCTCATGGCCGAAACAGTCATCCGAGCATATATGAGGGCGACCTTGTTGAGTTGCACGGAGAAAAACATCCAAGAAAATAACTTGTATTAGCTTTTACCAGTTGGTGGCGCTACTACTACGATGAAAAATAAGTTGGTAGATGTCTTCAGGGCTGAAGTATCCTCAAATGTGTACAACTTCGAGAAGATAGGATCATCTGAGTCATGTTGCCGGAGCTTTTATTGCCACAGAGTACAATCTGACTTTTCAGCACCGTAATAGCCACGCCTTTTGCCAAAACGTCACAAAATTCGGCAGAGAGTAAGATCATTGTCTTGAGTCTTTTTTGACTAATTTTCAGTCGGATTCGTCAAAAGGGCACCGTGCATAATGTGAAAATTTAAATAAAAACAAATTTTTGATTCCACTTGGCGGCGCTGTGTGTATAACAAAATAATAACATTAAGATGTCTTCAGGTCGGGACGTTTTATTTACAGGTGAAGGTTTGGATTTTTAGGAGCATGTGCAGGGGAGTTATTAAGCATTCGTTTATTTGTATTAGGTTCATTTTGTCTTCTTATTATTGATATTTGACTGATTCATTAAAAGCAGACAATTATGTTTTAGGTTAATTTTTTACCTGACATGTTTCGGCGAGTCTTTCGCCTTCTTCAGAGTGTCGCATGATGGTGTCTTGAGACCCGTCTTTATCAGCTGATGTTCCATGAGGGTGTGACTTACCTGTCAAAAAAATTAAAAATCAGAGCAGTAAAAGAACAAGCACAACATGAACATTACAAATCAGCAATCACTGACCACTGCAAAAGGGAAAACCACATCATGGACCGGGAGAAGGGCAGGGTCATCCGCACCGAAGAGAACAAACAACAGCGCTGGATCAGAGAGGCCATTGAGATCTGCAAGCGAGGCATAAAAACCATGAACAGAGACAAGGGACCCTTCATCCTCTCTACCACCTGGAGCAGCATCTTGGCGGAGTGAACGGACAGCGGGGGGCGTGACTTGCCTTCATTCTTGTGAATGGTAAGTCACGCCCTCATGGAACATCAGCTGATAAAGACGGGCCACAAGACACCATCATGTGACACTCTGAAGAAGGCGAAAGACTTTCGTATTGTGACATCCTCAAGGCTTAAACACTCATCCGAGCAAATATAAGGTAGATTTTGTTAACCTGCCCGGAGAAAAACATCAACGAAAATAATTTGTATTTGTTTTAACCAGTTGGTGGCGCTACCACTGCGATCAAAAATAAGTTGGCAGCCGTCTTCAGGGCCTGAATATCCTCAAATGTGAAAAATTTCAAGAAGATGGATCATCTGAATCATTTTGCAGGAACTTTTGTTGCCACGGAGAATAATCAGACTCTGCGGCACCGTAATAGCCACGCCCTTCGAAGGAAAGTCACAAAAATAGGGATAGAGTAAGATCAATGTCTTGAGTCTTTTCTAGCCAATTTTCAATCGGATTCGTTAAAAGGGCACCGTGCAGTTTGTCAAAATGTAAAAAATGATATTGATTGGCGCAAGGTGTATAACTGAATATAAACATATAGATGTTTTCAGGTACCGACTCTTTATGTACATGTGAAGTTTTGGATTTTTAGCAGCATGTGCAAGAGAGTTATTAAGCATTTTGTCCATTGCGGCGAAGGAAATCTTAAGTGAAAACTTCGAAGCCCCGCCCCCGTCATATAGTATTTCGGAAACAAAAAATTTTAGCCCCAGTGTTTGTCCCAGGTCTTAAGATGCTACAGACAGAATTTTAAGGCAATCAGATGAAGCCTTTAGGATCAGGGTGCAAAAGAATGACCCCTGTAAACATGCAAAAAAGGGCAAAAGTCGAACTTTCAAAAATTCATAACTCACTTCCTATTCATATTAGACATTAAAATATCAAATTTTTCGCCATGCCCGATGAGACTGCCAAGTTTGGTGAATTTTTGTGCATGTTTCGGGGGTCAAAAATGCAATCGAACAATCGGAAAAATAATAATAATAATAATTTCTACAAAAACAATAGGGACTTCGCAGCGGTCGCTGCTCAGGCCCTAATAATAATAATAATAATAAGAGAAGATAAGATAAGATGTCCTTTATTAGTCCCACAATGGGGAAATTTGAAAGTAATAATATTTTCTACAAAAACAATAGGGACCTCGCAGCCGTCGCAGCTCGGGCCCTAATAACAATTTCTAGAAAAACAATAGGGACCTCGCAGCGGTCACTGCTCGGGCCCTAATAATAATAATAATAATAATTTCCACAAAAACAATGGGGACCTCGTAGCGGTCGCTGCTCGGGCCCTAATAATAATTTCTACATAAACAATAGGGACCTCGCCGCGGTCGCTGCTCGGGCCCCAATAATAATTTCTACACAAAGTCCATTGTGGTGACCCGCCCCCTTTTAATAAATTCAAAATGGCCGACTTCCTGTAAAACCTAGCTCATTGCTCCAAGAGACTTTTTTGTAGGTCTTGGTCTTATACATACAGTGAACCCTCGCTACTTCGC
>NW_028283967.1:0-20219 GCF_059441095.1 Idiotropiscis lumnitzeri
ATGTTGCCGGAGCTTTTGTTGCCACAAAGTACAATCGGATTTTTCAGCACCGTAATAGCCACGCCTTTTGCCAAAACGTCACAAAATTCGGCACAGAGTAAGATCATTGTCTTGAGTCTTTTCTGACTAATTTTCAGTCGGATTCGTCAAAAGGGCACCGTGCAGTACGTGAAAATTAAAATAAAAACAAATTTTTGATTCCACTTGGCGGCGCTGTGTGTATAACAAAATAATAACATTAAGATGTCTTCAGGTCGGGACGTTTTATTTACAGGTGAAGGTTTGGATTTTTAGGAGCATGTGCAGGGGCGTTATTAAGCATTCATTTATTTGTATTAGGTTCATTTTGTCTTCTTATTATTGATATTTGACTGATTCATTAAAAGCAGACAATTATGTTTTAGGTTAATTTTTTACCTGACATGTTTCGGCGAGTCTTTCGCCTTCTTCAGAGTGTCGCATGATGGTGTCTTGAGACCCGTCTTTATCAGCTGATGTTCCATGAGGGTGTGACTTACCTGTCAAAAAAATGAAAAATCAGAGCAGTAAAAGAACAAGCACAACATGAACATTACAAATCAGCAATCACTGACCACTGCAAAAGGGAAAACCACATCATGGACCGGGAGAAGGGCAGGGTCATCCGCACCGAAGAGAACAAACAACAGCGCTGGATCAGAGAGGCCATTGAGATCTGCAAGCGAGGCATAAAAACCATGAACAGAGACAAGGGAGCCTTCATCCTCTCTACCACCTGGAGCAGCATCTTGGCGGAGTGAACGGACAGCGGGGGGCGTGACTTGCCTTCATTCTTGTGACAGGTAAGTCACGCCCTCATGGAACATCAGCTGATAAAGACGGGCCACAAGACACCATCATGTGACACTCTGAAGAAGGCGAAAGACTTTCGTATTGTGACATCCTCAAGGCCTAAACACTCATCCGATCAAAAATAAGTTGGCAGCCGTCTTCAGGGCCTGAATATCCTCAAATGTGAAAAATTTCGAGAAGATGGATCATCTGAATAATTTTGCAGGAACTTTTGTTGCCACGGAGAATAATCAGACTCTGCGGCACCGTAATAGCCACGCCCTTCGAAGGAAAGTCACAAAAATAGGGATAGAGTAAGATCAATGTCTTGAGTCTTTTCTAGCCAATTTTCAATCGGATTCGTTAAAAGGGCACCGTGCAGGACGTCAAAATGTAAAAAATGATATTGATTGGCGCAAGGTGTATAACAGAATATAAACATATAGATGTCTTCAGGTACCGACTCTTGATGTACATGTGAAGTTTTGGATTTTGAGCAGCATGTGCAAGAGAGTTATTAAGCATTTTGTCCATTGCGGCGAAGGAAATCTTAAGTGAAAACTTCGAAGCCCCGCCCCCGTCATATAGTATTTCGGAAACAAAAAATTTTAGCCCCAGTGTTTGTCCCAGGTCTTAAGATGCTACAGACAGAATTTTAAGGCAATCAGATGAAGCCTTTAGGATCAGGGTGCAAAAGAATGACCCCTGTAAACATGCAAAAAAGGGCAAAAGTCGGACTTTCAAAAATTCATAACTCACTTCCTGTTCATATTAGACGTTAAAATATCAAATTTTTCGCCATGCCCGATGAGACTGCCAAGTTTGGTGAATTTTTGTGCATGTTTCGGGGGTCAAAAATGCAATCGAACAATCGGAAAAATAATAATAATAATAATTTCTACAAAAACAACAGGGACTTCGCAGCGGTCGCTGCTCAGGCCCTAATAATAATAATAATAATAAAAGTATTAATATTTTCTACAAAAACAATAGGGACCTCGCAGCCGTCGCAGCTCGGGCCCTAATAACAATTTCTAGAAAAACAATAGGGACCTCGCAGCGGTCACTGCTCGGGCCCGAATAATAATAATAATAATAATTTCCACAAAAACAATGGGGACCTCGTAGCGGTCGCTGCTCGGGCCCTAATAATAATTTCTACATAAACAATAGGGACCTCGCCGCGGTCACTGCTCGGGCCCCAATAATAATTTCTACACAAAGTCCATTGTGGTGACCCGCCCCTTTTAAGTAAATTCAAAATGGCCGACTTCCTGTAAAACCTAGCTCATTGCTCCAAGAGACTTTTTTGTAGGTCTTGGTCTTATACATACAGTGAACCCTCGCTACTTCGCGGTTCACCTTTCGCGGGTTCAGTGCTTCGCGGGTATAAAAAATATTCGGGGGCATTGTAGTTTCGCCGAGCGCTGGAGCGGTTAGACGGCCGGCGTGCGCCGAAGAAGAGCGTGGGCGAAGAGGAGAGTGGACGAAGAAGAGCACGTTCCCCCGGACACGATCGGTGGCGACGTTTCGCGCGGTTCGGACCGTACCAGAGCTCCGGCCGGCGTGCGTGGCAGTTAAGCCGTAGAGGAGCACCTTCCCCGGGCACGGGCGGTGCCAAGCGGCCCCTAAGTTTAACCGAATGGAAGCTCCGGAGGAGGAGGGCATGCTCGCGTCACAGTAAGCCGAAGAGGAGCACCTTCCCCGGGCACGGGCGGTTCCAAGCGGCCCCCAAGTTTAACCAAATGGAAGCTCCGGAGGAGGAGGGCATGCTCGCGTTACAGTAAGCCGAAGAGGAGCACCTTCGCCGGGCACGGGCGGTTCCAAGCGGCCCCTAAGTTTAACCGAATGGAAGCTCCGGAGGAGGCGGGCATGCTCGCGTCACAGTAAGCCGAAGAGGAGCACCTTCCCCGGGCACGGGCGGTGCCAAGCGGCCCCTAAGTTTAACCGAATGGAAGCTCCGGGGGAGGAGGGTGGGCGTGTGTCACAGTTAAGCCGAATTGGAGCACCTCTTCCGCCCGGGCACGAGCGGAGCGCGAAGCTGTCAGTTATGAATGAATAAATGAATAAATAAATAAATAAAGAATGGCACATTTCATTTCACAGGGCACACCAGACGGCGTACCAGCAGGTAAAAGTCTGAGTAATTAAATAAATACAAAAAGAATGGCTGGGGAATAAAAAAATAATACGTTTTAATAATAATTTGTTTTTTTTGTTATAACATGAATTTCACTCTCTCTCTCCCCGTATATATATATATATATATATATATATATATATATATATATATATATATATATATTATATATTTATTATATATATTGTATTTTTTTTTTAAGCATTTTTGAAGGTGCGCCGCTACTTCGCGGATTTTCAGTTTTCGCGGGTGGTCTCGGTCCCCATTAACCGCGATAACCGAGGGTTCACTGTACTCCATAAAATTTACAAAAAGCGAGGTGAAACACTCAACCAGGGCTGCTCTGCATGTTGTGCTGGGCCACCTGGAACAACAGCGGAGCTATGCAAGGATGCTCTTTGTGGACTACAGCTCGGCATTCAACACGATCATCCCAGACATCCTCGTCGCCAAACTGGACACTCTCGGCCTCCCTGCCCTCACACGCATCTGGATTAAGGACTTTCTGACCAACAGACCCCAGACTGTGTTGCTCGGCCCCTACACGTCCTCCACCCTCATGCTGAGCACCGGTTCCCCCCAAGGATGCGTGCTGAGCCCTCTCCTGTACGCCCTCTACACCTACGACTGCAGCCCGGCCCACGGCAACAACACCATCGTCAAGTTTGCTGACGACACGACAGTGGTCGGCCTGATCTCGGAAGGTGACGAGACAGCCTACAGAGAGGAGGTAGGGAGACTGACAACTTGGTGCAAGGACAACAGACTGCACCTTAACTCTGCTAAAACAAAGGAGATTGTCGTCGACTTCAGGAGGAACAAGACGCTGCCGCCCCCCCTCTGCATCGAAGGCGTGTGTGTGGAGAGGGTCCACACGTTCAAGTTCCTGGGAGTACAGATCTCTGATGACCTTTCTTGGAGTCACAACACCACAGCAGTGGTAAAGAAGGTCCGCCAACGTCTGCACTTCCTGAGAGTCCTCAGGAAATTCAACCTGGACAGGAAGCTGCTGCTGGCCTTCTACCACTCGTCCATCGAGAGCCTGCTGACGTACTGTGTCTCCACCTGGTACAGCGGCTGCACTGAGGCGGACAGAGTGAGGCTCCAGAGGACAGTCAAAACAGCGCAAAGGATTATTGGCTGCCCTCTCCCCTCGCTGTCGGACATCTACACCGCCCGGTGCCTCAGAAGGGCTCTCAACATCGTCAAAGACAATACCCACCCAAACTCACACCTGTTCGACCTGTTGCCCTCTGGCAGGCGCTACAGATGCATCAAATCAAGGACCAATAGACTGAGAAACAGTTTCTTTCCGAGAGCCATCTCCATACTGAACTCTCACACACACACGAGACCACCCTAACCTTGCAAAACAGCATTGTGATGTGTTTCTATATGCCCTATTCAGTACTGAATTCCATTGCACTGTCTTATTTATTTATCTAATTTATATATTGTCTGTATTATTGTTGTATTGCACTGGAGAGGGGAGCCCTCTAATCTCGTTGCATACTTGAGTACAATGACAATAAAGGGATTTCTATTTCTATTCTATTCTTTTTTTAACTTTTCTCGAGGGCCATGGCGAGCCATTTCAAAAAAGCTGCACAACTAACGTATAAAATATTGATAAATTTGCTCTGCCTGATGTGTGTGTAAAGTTTCACGAGTTGTCGTTCATATTTAGAACCTCATAATCAGCGTTGTTTTATTGCCGAACAGTGCAATGCCACTCCCACAACTTTTCACGAAAAAGGATGAATTTCGTATTGTGACATCCTCATGGCCGAAACAGTCATCCGAGCATATATGAGGGCGACCTTGTTGAGTTGCACGGAGAAAAACATCCAAGAAAATAACTTGTATTAGCTTTTACCAGTTGGTGGTGCTACTACTACGATGAAAAATAAGTTGGTAGATGTCTTCAGGGCTGAAGTATCCTCAAATGTGTACAACTTCGAGAAGATAGGATCATCTGAGTCATGTTGCCGGAGCTTTTGTTGCCACAAAGTACAATCGGATTTTTCAGCACCGTAATAGCCACGCCTTTTGCCAAAACGTCACAAAATTCGGCACAGAGTAAGATCATTGTCTTGAGTCTTTTCTGACTAATTTTCAGTCGGATTCGTCAAAAGGGCACCGTGCAGTACGTGAAAATTAAAATAAAAACAAATTTTTTATTCCACTTGGCGGCGCTGTGTGTATAACAAAATAATAACATTAAGATGTCTTCAGGTCGGGACATTTTATTTACAGGTGAAGGTTTGGATTTTTAGGAGCATGTGCAGGGGAGTTATTAAGCATTCATTTATTTGTATTAGGTTCATTTTGTCTTCTTATTATTGATATTTGACAGATTCATTAAAAGCAGACAATTATGTTTTAGGTAAATTTTTTACCTGACATGTTTCGGCGAGTCTTTCGCCTTCTTCAGAGTGTCGCATGATGGTGTCTTGAGACCCGTCTTTATCAGCTGATGTTCCATGAGGGTGTGAATTACCTGTCAAAAAAATGAAAAATCATAGCAGTAAAAGAACAAGCACAACATGAACATTACAAATCAGCAATCACTGACCACTGCAAAAGGGAAAACCACATCATGGACCGGGAGAAGGGCAGGGTCATCCGCACCGAAGAGAACAAACAACAGCGCTGGATCAGAGAGGCCATTGAGATCTGCAAGCGAGGCATAAAAACCATGAACAGAGACAAGGGAGCCTTCATCCTCTCTACCACCTGGAGCAGCATCTTGGCGGAGTGAACGGACAGCGGGGGGCGTGACTTGCCTTCATTCTTGTGACAGGTAAGTCACGCCCTCATGGAACATCAGCTGATAAAGACGGGTCACAAGACACCATCATGTGACACTCTGAAGAAGGCGAAAGACTTTCGTATTGTGACATCCTCAAGGCCTAAACACTCATCCGAGCAAATATAAGGTAGATTTTGTTAACCTGCCCGGAGAAAAACATCAACGAAAATAATTTGTATTTGTTTTAACCAGTTGGTGGCGCTACCACTGCGATCAAAAATAAGTTGGCAGCCGTCTTCAGGGCCTGAATATCCTCAAATGTGAAAAATTTCGAGAAGATGGATCATCTGAATCATTTTGCAGGAACTTTTGTTGCCACGGAGAATAATCAGACTCTGCGGCACCGCAATAGCCACGCCCTTCGAAGGAAAGTCACAAAAATAGGGATAGAGTAAGATCAATGTCTTGAGTCTTTTCTAGCCAATTTTCAATCGGATTCGTTAAAAGGGCACCGTGCAGTACGTCAAAATGTAAAAAATGATATTGATTGGCGCAAGGTGTATAACAGAATATAAACATATAGATGTCTTCAGGTACCGACTCTTTATGTATATGTGAAGTTTTGGATTTTTAGCAGCATGTGCAGGAGAGTTATTAAGCATTTTGTCCATTGCGGCGAAGGAAATCTTAAGTGAAAACTTTGAAGCCCCGCCCCCGTCATATAGTATTTCGGAAACAAAAGATTTTAGCCCCAGTGTTTGTCCCAGGTCTTAAGATGCTACAGACAGAATTTTAAGGCAATCAGATGAAGCCTTTAGGATCAGGGTGCAAAAGAATGACCCCTGTAAACATGCAAAAAAGGGCAAAAGTCGGACTTTCAAAAATTCATAACTCACTTCCTGTTCATATTAGACGTTAAAATATCAAATTTCTCGCCATGCCCGATGAGACTGCCAAGTTTGGTGAGTTTTTGTGCATGTTTCGGGGGTCAAAAATGCAATCGTACAATCGGAAAAATAATAATAATAATAATTTCTACAAAAACAACAGGGACTTCGCAGCGGTCGCTGCTCAGGCCCTAATAATAATAATAATAATAATAATAAAAGTAATAATATTTTCTACAAAAACAATAGGGACCTCGCAGCCGTCGTAGCTCGGGCCCTAATAACAATTTCTAGAAAAACAATAGGGACCTCGCAGCGGTCACTGCTCGGGCCCTAATAATAATAATAATAATAAAAATTTCCACAAAAACAATGGGGACCTCGTAGCGGTCGCTGCTCGGGCCCTAATAATAATTTCTACATAAACAATAGGGACCTCGCCGCGGTCGCGGCTCGGGCCCCAATAATAATTTCTACACAAAGTCCATTGTGGTGACCCGCCCCCTTTTAATAAATTCAAAATGGCCGACTTCCTGTAAAACCTAGCTCATTGCTCCAAGAGACTTTTTTGTAGGTCTTGGTCTTATACATACAGTGAACCCTCGCTACTTCGCGGTTCACCTTTCGCGGGTTCAGTGCTTCGCGGGTATAAAAAATATTCGGGGGCATTGTAGTTTCGCCGAGCGGCACGACGGGGCGCTGGAGCGGTTAGACGGCCGGCGTGCGCCGAAGAAGAGCGTGGGCGAAGAGAAGAGTGGACGAAGAAGAGCACGTTCCCCCGGACACGATCGGTGGCGACGTTTCGCGCGGTTCGGACCGTACCAGAGCTCCGGCCGGCGTGCGTGGCAGTTAAGCCGTAGAGGAGCACCTTCCCCGGGCACGGGCGGTGCCAAGCGGCCCCTAAGTTTAACCGAATGGAAGCTCCGGAGGAGGAGGGCATGCTCGCGTCACAGTAAGCCGAAGAGGAGCACCTTCCCCGGGCACGGGCGGTTCCAAGCGGCCCCTAAGTTTAACCAAATGGAAGCTCAGGAGGAGGAGGGCATGCTCGCGTTACAGTAAGCCGAAGAGGAGCACCTTCGCCGGGCACGGGCGGTTCCAAGCGGCCCCTAAGTTTAACCGAATGGAAGCTCCGGAGGAGGCGGGCATGCTCGCGTCACAGTAAGCCGAAGAGGAGCACCTTCCCCGGGCACGGGCGGTGCCAAGCGGCCCCTAAGTTTAACCGAATGGAAGCTCCGGGGGAGGAGGGTGGGCGTGTGTCACAGTTAAGCCGAATTGGAGCACCTCTTCCGCCCGGGCACGAGCGGAGCGCGAAGCTGTCAGTTATGAATGAATAAATGAATAAATAAATAAATAAATAAAGAATGGCACATTTCATTTCACAGGGCACACCAGACGGCGTACCAGCAGGTAAAAGTCTGAGTAATTAAATAAATACAAAAAGAATGGCTGGGGAATAAAAAAATAATACGTTTTAATAATAATTTGTTTTTTTTGTTATAACATGAATTTCACTCTCTCTCTCCCCGTATATATATATATATATATATATATATATATATATATTTATATATTTATTATATATATTGTATTTTTTTTTTAAGCATTTTTGAAGGTGCGCCGCTACTTCGCGGATTTTCAGTTTTCGCGGGTGGTCTCGGTCCCCATTAACCGCGATAACCGAGGGTTCACTGTACTCCATAAAATTTACAAAAAGCGAGGTGAAACACTCAACCAGGGCTGCTCTGCATGTTGTGCTGGGCCACCTGGAACAACAGCGGAGCTATGCAGGGATGCTCTTTGTGGACTACAGCTCGGCATTCAACACGATCATCCCAGACATCCTCGTCGCCAAACTGGACACTCTCGGCCTCCCTGCCCTCACACGCATCTGGATTAAGGACTTTCTGACCAACAGACCCCAGACTGTGTTGCTCGGCCCCTACACGTCCTCCACCCTCATGCTGAGCACCGGTTCCCCCCAAGGATGCGTGCTGAGCCCTCTCCTGTACGCCCTCTACACCTACGACTGCAGCCCGGCCCACGGCAACAACACCATCGTCAAGTTTGCTGACGACACGACAGTGGTCGGTCTGATCTCGGAAGGTGACGAGACAGCCTACAGAGAGGAGGTAGGGAGACTGACAACTTGGTGCAAGGACAACAGACTGCACCTTAACTCTGCTAAAACAAAGGAGATTGTCGTCGACTTCAGGAGGAACAAGACGCTGCCGCCCCCCCTCTGCATCGAAGGCGTGTGTGTGGAGAGGGTCCACACGTTCAAGTTCCTGGGAGTACAGATCTCTGATGACCTTTCTTGGAGTCACAACACCACAGCAGTGGTAAAGAAGGTCCGCCAACGTCTGCACTTCCTGAGAGTCCTCAGGAAATTCAACCTGGACAGGAAGCTGCTGCTGGCCTTCTACCACTCGTCCATCGAGAGCCTGCTGACGTACTGTGTCTCCACCTGGTACAGCGGCTGCACTGAGGCGGACAGAGTGAGGCTCCAGAGGACAGTCAAAACAGCGCAAAGGATTATTGGCTGCCCTCTCCCCTCGCTGTCGGACATCTACACCGCCCGGTGCCTCAGAAGGGCTCTCAACATCGTCAAAGACAATACCCACCCAAACTCACACCTGTTCGACCTGTTGCCCTCTGGCAGGCGCTACAGATGCATCAAATCAAGGACCAATAGACTGAGAAACAGTTTCTTTCCGAGAGCCATCTCCATACTGAACTCTCACACACACACGAGACCACCCTAACCTTGCAAAACAGCATTGTGATGTGTTTCTATATGCCCTATTCAGTACTGAATTCCATTGCACTGTCTTATTTATTTATCTAATTTATATATTGTCTGTATTATTGTTGTATTGCCCTGGAGAGGGGAGCCCTCTAATCTCGTTGCACACTTGAGTACAATGACAATAAAGGGATTTCTATTTCTATTCTATTCTTTTTTTAACTTTTCTCGAGGGCCATGGCGAGCCATTTCAAAAAAGCTGCACAACTAACGTATAAAATATTGATAAATTTGCTCTGCCTGATGTGTGTGTAAAGTTTCACGAGTTGTCGTTCATATTTAGAACCTCATAATCAGCGTTGTTTTATTGCCGAACAGTGCAATGCCACTCCCACAACTTTTCACGAAAAAGGATGAATTTCGTATTGTGACATCCTCATGGCCGAAACAGTCATCCGAGCATATATGAGGGCGACCTTGTTGAGTTGCACGGAGAAAAACATCCAAGAAAATAACTTGTATTAGCTTTTACCAGTTGGTGGCGCTACTACTACGATGAAAAATAAGTTGGTAGATGTCTTCAGGGCTGAAGTATCCTCAAATGTGTACAACTTCGAGAAGATAGGATCATCTGAGTCATGTTGCCGGAGCTTTTGTTGCCACAAAGTACAATCGGATTTTTCAGCACCGTAATAGCCACGCCTTTTGCCAAAACGTCACAAAATTCGGCACAGAGTAAGATCATTGTCTTGAGTTTTTTCTGACTAATTTTCAGTCGGATTCGTCAAAAGGGCACCGTGCAGTACGTGAAAATTAAAATAAAAACAAATTTTTGATTCCACTTGGCGGCGCTGTGTGTATAACAAAATAATAACATTAAGATGTCTTCAGGTCGGGACGTTTTATTTACAGGTGAAGGTTTGGATTTTTAGGAGCATGTGCAGGGGCGTTATTAAGCATTCATTTATTTGTATTAGGTTCATTTTGTCTTCTTATTATTGATATTTGACTGATTCATTAAAAGCAGACAATTATGTTTTAGGTTAATTTTTTACCTGACATGTTTCGGCGAGTCTTTCGCCTTCTTCAGAGTGTCGCATGATGGTGTCTTGAGACCCGTCTTTATCAGCTGATGTTCCATGAGGGTGTGACTTACCTGTCAAAAAAATGAAAAATCAGAGCAGTAAAAGAACAAGCACAACATGAACATTACAAATCAGCAATCACTGACCACTGCAAAAGGGAAAACCACATCATGGACCGGGAGAAGGGCAAAGTCATCCGCACCGAAGAGAACAAACAACAGCGCTGGATCAGAGAGGCCATTAAGATCTGCAAGCGAGGCATAAAAACCATGAACAGAGACAAGGGAGCCTTCATCCTCTCTACCACCTGGAGCAGCATCTTGGCGGAGTGAACGGACAGCGGGGGGCGTGACTTGCCTTCATTCTTGTGACAGGTAAGTCACGCCCTCATGGAACATCATCTGATAAAGACGGGCCACAAGGCACCATCATGTGACACTCTGAAGAAGGCGAAAGACTTTCGTATTGTGACATCCTCAAGGCCTAAACACTCATCCGATCAAAAATAAGTTGGCAGCCGTCTTCAGGGCCTGAATATCCTCAAATGTGAAAAATTTCGAGAAGATGGATCATCTGAATCATTTTGCAGGAACTTTTGTTGCCACGGAGAATAATCAGACTCTGCGGCACCGTAATAGCCACGCCCTTCGAAGGAAAGTCACAAAAATAGGGAAAGAGTAAGATCAATGTCTTGAGTCTTTTCTAGCCAATTTTCAATCGGATTCGTTAAAAGGGCACCGTGCAGGACGTCAAAATGTAAAAAATGATATTGATTGGCGCAAGGTGTATAACAGAATATAAACATATAGATGTCTTCAGGTACCGACTCTTGATGTACATGTGAAGTTTTGGATTTTTAGCAGCATGTGCAAGAGAGTTATTAAGCATTTTGTCCATTGCGGCGAAGGAAATCTTAAGTGAAAACTTCGAAGCCCCGCCCCCGTCATATAGTATTTCGGAAACAAAAAATTTTAGCCCCAGTGTTTGTCCCAGGTCTTAAGATGCTACAGACAGAATTTTAAGGCAATCAGATGAAGCCTTTAGGATCAGGGTGCAAAAGAATGACCCCTGTAAACATGCAAAAAAGGGCAAAAGTCGGACTTTCAAAAATTCATAACTCACTTCCTTTTCATATTAGACGTTAAAATATCACATTTTTCGCCATGCCCGATGAGACTGCCAAGTTTGGTGAATTTTTGTGCATGTTTCGGGGGTCAAAAATGCAATCGAACAATCGGAAAAATAATAATAATAATAATTTCTACAAAAACAACAGGGACTTCGCAGCGGTCGCTGCTCAGGCCCTAATAATAATAATAATAATAATAATAAAAGTATTAATATTTTCTACAAAAACAATAGGGACCTCGCAGCCGTCGCAGCTCGGGCCCTAATAACAATTTTTAGAAAAACAATAGGGACCTCGCAGCGGTCACTGCTCGGGCCCTAATAATAATAATAATAATAATTTCCACAAAAACAATGGGGACCTCGTAGCGGTCGCTGCTCGGGCCCTAATAATAATTTCTACATAAACAATAGGGACCTCGCCGCGGTCGCTGCTCGGGCCCCAATAATAATTTCTACACAAAGTCCATTGTGGTGACCCGCCCCTTTTAAGTAAATTCAAAATGGCCGACTTCCTGTAAAACCTAGCTCATTGCTCCAAGAGACTTTTTTTGTAGGTCTTGGTCTTATACATACAGTGAACCCTCGCTACTTCGCGGTTCACCTTTCGCGGGTTCAGTGCTTCGCGGGTATAAAAAATATTTGGGGGCATTGTAGTTTCGCCGAGCGGCACGACGGGCGCTGGAGCGGTTAGACGGCCGGCGTGCGCCGAAGAAGAGCGTGGGCGAAGAGGAGAGTGGACGAAGAAGAGCACGTTCCCCCGGACACGATCGGTGGCGACGTTTCGCGCGGTTCGGACCGTACCAGAGCTCCGGCCGGCGTGCGTGGCAGTTAAGCCGTAGAGGAGCACCTTCCCCGGGCACGGGCGGTGCCAAGCGGCCCCTAAGTTTAACCGAATGGAAGCTCCGGAGGAGGAGGGCATGCTCGCGTCACAGTAAGCCGAAGAGGAGCACCTTCCCCGGGCACGGGCGGTTCCAAGCGGCCCCTAAGTTTAACCAAATGGAAGCTCCGGAGGAGGAGGGCATGCTCGCGTCACAGTAAGCCGAAGAGGAGCACCTTCGCCGGGCACGGGCGGTTCCAAGCGGCCCCTAAGTTTAACCGAATGGAAGCTCCGGAGGAGGCGGGCATGCTCGCGTCACAGTAAGCCGAAGAGGAGCACCTTCCCCGGGCACGGGCGGTGCCAAGCGGCCCCTAAGTTTAACCGAATGGAAGCTCCGGGGGAGGAGGGCGGGCGTGTGTCACAGTTAAGCCGAATTGGAACACCTCTTCCGCCCGGGCACGAACGGAGCGCGAAGCTGTCAGTTATGAATGAATAAATGAATAAATAAATAAATAAATAAAGAATGCCACCTTTCATTTCACAGGGCACACCGGACGGCGTACCAGCAGGTAATAGTCGGAGTAATTAAATAAATACAAAAAGAATGGCTGGGGAATAAAAAAATAATACGTTTTAATAATAATTTGTTTTTTTTGTTATAACATGAATTTCACTCTCTCTCTCTCTCTGTATATATATATATATATATCTATATATATATCTATATATATATATATTTATTATATATATTGTATTTTTTTTTAAGCATTTTTGAAGGTGCGCCGCTACTTCGCGGATTTTCAGTTTCCGCGGGTGGTCTCGGTCCCCATTAACCGCGACAACCGAGGGTTCACTGTACTCCATAAAATTTACAAAAAGCGAGGTGAAACACTCAACCAGGGCTGCTTTTTTGAACATTTCTCGAGGGCCATGGCGAGCCATTTAAAAAAAGCTGCACAACTAACGTATAAAATATTGATAAATTTGCTCTGCCTGATGTGTGTGTCAAGTTTCACGAGTTGTCCTTCATATTTAGAACCTCATAATCAGCGTTGTTTTATTGCCGGACAGTGCAATGCCACTCCCACAACTTTTCACGAAAAAGGATGAATTTCGTATTGTGACATCCTCATGGACGAAACAGTCCTCCGAGCATATATGAGGGCGACCTTGTTGAGTTGCACGGAGAAAAACATCCAAGAAAATAACTTGTATTAGCTTTTACCAGTTGGTGGCGCTACTACTACGATGAAAAATAAGTTGGTAGATGTCTTCAGGGTTGAAGTATCCTCAAATGTGTACAACTTCGAGAAGATAGGATCATCTCAGTCATGTTGCCGGAGCTTTTGTTGCCACAAAGTACAATCGGACTTTTCAGCACCGTAATAGCCACGCCTTTTGCCAAAACGTCACAAAACTCGGCAGAGAGTAAGATCATTGTCTTGAGTCTTTTCTGACTAATTTTCAGTCGGATTCGTCAAAAGGGCACCGTGCAGTACGTGAAAATTAAAATAAAAACAAATTTTTTATTCCACTTGGCGGCGCTGTGTGTATAACAAAATAATAACATTAAGATGTCTTCAGGTCGGGACATTTTATTTACAGGTGAAGGTTTGGATTTTTAGGAGCATGTGCAGGGGAGTTATTAAGCATTCATTTATTTGTATTAGGTTCATTTTGTCTTCTTATTATTGATATTTGACAGATTCATTAAAAGCAGACAATTATGTTTTAGGTAAATTTTTTACCTGACATGTTTCGGCGAGTCTTTCACCTTCTTCAGAGTGTCGCATGATGGTGTCTTGAGACCCGTCTTTATCAGCTGATGTTCCATGAGGATGTGAATTACCTGTCAAAAAAATGAAAAATCATAGCAGTAAAAGAACAAGCACAACATGAACATTACAAATCAGCAATCACTGACCACTGCAAAAGGGAAAACCACATCATGGACCGGGAGAAGGGCAGGGTCATCCGCACCGAAGAGAACAAACAACAGCGCTGGATCAGAGAGGCCATTGAGATCTGCAAGCGAGGCATAAAAACCATGAACAGAGACAAGGGAGCCTTCATCCTCTCTACCACCTGGAGCAGCATCTTGGCGGAGTGAACGGACAGCGGGGGGCGTGACTTGCCTTCATTCTTGTGACAGGTAAGTCACGCCCTCATGGAACATCAGCTGATAAAGACGGGTCACAAGACACCATCATGTGACACTCTGAAGAAGGCGAAAGACTTTCGTATTGTGACATCCTCAAGGCCTAAACACTCATCCGAGCAAATATAAGGTAGATTTTGTTAACCTGCCCGGAGAAAAACATCAACGAAAATAATTTGTATTTGTTTTAACCAGTTGGTGGCGCTACCACTGCGATCAAAAATAAGTTGGCAGCCGTCTTCAGGGCCTGAATATCCTCAAATGTGAAAAATTTCGAGAAGATGGATCATCTGAATCATTTTGCAGGAACTTTTGTTGCCACGGAGAATAATCAGACTGTGCGGCACCGCAATAGCCACGCCCTTCGAAGGAAAGTCACAAAAATAGGGATAGAGTAAGATCAATGTCTTGAGTCTTTTCTAGCCAATTTTCAATCGGATTCGTTAAAAGGGCACCGTGCAGTACGTCAAAATGTAAAAAATGATATTGATTGGCGCAAGGTGTATAACAGAATATAAACATATAGATGTCTTCAGGTACCGACTCTTTATGTATATGTGAAGTTTTGGATTTTTAGCAGCATGTGCAGGAGAGTTATTAAGCATTTTGTCCATTGCGGCGAAGGAAATCTTAAGTGAAAACTTTGAAGCCCCGCCCCCGTCATATAGTATTTCGGAAACAAAAGATTTTAGCCCCAGTGTTTGTCCCAGGTCTTAAGATGCTACAGACAGAATTTTAAGGCAATCAGATGAAGCCTTTAGGATCAGGGTGCAAAAGAATGACCCCTGTAAACATGCAAAAAAGGGCAAAAGTCGGACTTTCAAAAATTCATAACTCACTTCCTGTTCATATTAGACGTTAAAATATCAAATTTCTCGCCATGCCCGATGAGACTGCCAAGTTTGGTGAGTTTTTGTGCATGTTTCGGGGGTCAAAAATGCAATCGTACAATCGGAAAAATAATAATAATAATAATTTCTACAAAAACAACAGGGACTTCGCAGCGGTCGCTGCTCAGGCCCTAATAATAATAATAATAATAATAATAAAAGTAATAATATTTTCTACAAAAACAATAGGGACCTCGCAGCCGTCGTAGCTCGGGCCCTAATAACAATTTCTAGAAAAACAATAGGGACCTCGCAGCGGTCACTGCTCGGGCCCTAATAATAATAATAATAATAAAAATTTCCACAAAAACAATGGGGACCTCGTAGCGGTCGCTGCTCGGGCCCTAATAATAATTTCTACATAAACAATAGGGACCTCGCCGCGGTCGCTGCTCGGGCCCCAATAATAATTTCTACACAAAGTCCATTGTGGTGACCCGCCCCCTTTTAATAAATTCAAAATGGCCGACTTCCTGTAAAACCGAGCTCATTGCTCCAAGAGACTTTTTTGTAGGTCTTGGTCTTATACATACAGTGAACCCTCGCTACTTCGCGGTTCACCTTTCGCGGGTTCAGTGCTTCGCGGGTATAAAAAATATTCGGGGGCATTGTAGTTTCGCCGAGCGGCACGACGGGGCGCTGGAGCGGTTAGACGGCCGGCGTGCGCCGAAGAAGAGCGTGGGCGAAGAGAAGAGTGGACGAAGAAGAGCACGTTCCCCCGGACACGATCGGTGGCGACGTTTCGCGCGGTTCGGACCGTACCAGAGCTCCGGCCGGCGTGCGTGGCAGTTAAGCCGTAGAGGAGCACCTTCCCCGGGCGCGGGCGGTGCCAAGCGGCCCCTAAGTTTAACCGAATGGAAGCTCCGGAGGAGGAGGGCATGCTCGCGTCACAGTAAGCCGAAGAGGAGCACCTTCCCCGGGCACGGGCGGTTCCAAGCGGCCCCTAAGTTTAACCGAATGGAAGCTCCGGAGGAGGAGGGCATGCTCGCGACACAGTAAGCCGAAGAGGAGCACCTTTCCCGGGCACGGGCGGTGCCAAGCGGCCCCTAAGTTTAACCGAATGGAAGCTCCGGGGGAGGAGGGTGGGCGTGTGTCACAGTTAAGCCGAATTGGAGCACCTCTTCCGCCCGGGCACGAGCGGAGCGCGAAGCTGTCAGTTATGAATGAATAAATGAATAAATAAATAAATAAATAAAGAATGGCACATTTCATTTCACAGGGCACACCAGACGGCGTACCAGCAGGTAAAAGTCTGAGTAATTAAATAAATACAAAAAGAATGGCTGGGGAATAAAAAAATAATACGTTTTAATAATAATTTGTTTTTTTTGTTATAACATGAATTTCACTCTCTCTCTCCCCGTATATATATATATATATATATATATATATATATTTATATATTTATTATATATATTGTATTTTTTTTTTAAGCATTTTTGAAGGTGCGCCGCTACTTCGCGGATTTTCAGTTTTCGCGGGTGGTCTCGGTCCCCATTAACCGCGATAACCGAGGGTTCACTGTACTCCATAAAATTTACAAAAAGCGAGGTGAAACACTCAACCAGGGCTGCTCTGCATGTTGTGCTGGGCCACCTGGAACAACAGCGGAGCTATGCAGGGATGCTCTTTGTGGACTACAGCTCGGCATTCAACACGATCATCCCAGACATCCTCGTCGCCAAACTGGACACTCTCGGCCTCCCTGCCCTCACACGCATCTGGATTAAGGACTTTCTGACCAACAGACCCCAGACTGTGTTGCTCGGCCCCTACACGTCCTCCACCCTCATGCTGAGCACCGGTTCCCCCCAAGGATGCGTGCTGAGCCCTCTCCTGTACGCCCTCTACACCTACGACTGCAGCCCGGCCCACGGCAACAACACCATCGTCAAGTTTGCTGACGACACGACAGTGGTCGGTCTGATCTCGGAAGGTGACGAGACAGCCTACAGAGAGGAGGTAGGGAGACTGACAACTTGGTGCAAGGACAACAGACTGCACCTTAACTCTGCTAAAACAAAGGAGATTGTCGTCGACTTCAGGAGGAACAAGACGCTGCCGCCCCCCCTCTGCATCGAAGGCGTGTGTGTGGAGAGGGTCCACACGTTCAAGTTCCTGGGAGTACAGATCTCTGATGACCTTTCTTGGAGTCACAACACCACAGCAGTGGTAAAGAAGGTCCGCCAACGTCTGCACTTCCTGAGAGTCCTCAGGAAATTCAACCTGGACAGGAAGCTGCTGCTGGCCTTCTACCACTCGTCCATCGAGAGCCTGCTGACGTACTGTGTCTCCACCTGGTACAGCGGCTGCACTGAGGCGGACAGAGTGAGGCTCCAGAGGACAGTCAAAACAGCGCAAAGGATTATTGGCTGCCCTCTCCCCTCGCTGTCGGACATCTACACCGCCCGGTGCCTCAGAAGGGCTCTCAACATCGTCAAAGACAATACCCACCCAAACTCACACCTGTTCGACCTGTTGCCCTCTGGCAGGCGCTACAGATGCATCAAATCAAGGACCAATAGACTGAGAAACAGTTTCTTTCCGAGAGCCATCTCCATACTGAACTCTCACACACACACGAGACCACCCTAACCTTGCAAAACAGCATTGTGATGTGTTTCTATATGCCCTATTCAGTACTGAATTCCATTGCACTGTCTTATTTATTTATCTAATTTATATATTGTCTGTATTATTGTTGTATTGCCCTGGAGAGGGGAGCCCTCTAATCTCGTTGCACACTTGAGTACAATGACAATAAAGGGATTTCTATTTCTATTCTATTCTTTTTTTAACTTTTCTCGAGGGCCATGGCGAGCCATTTCAAAAAAGCTGCACAACTAACGTATAAAATATTGATAAATTTGCTCTGCCTGATGTGTGTGTAAAGTTTCACGAGTTGTCGTTCATATTTAGAACCTCATAATCAGCGTTGTTTTATTGCCGAACAGTGCAATGCCACTCCCACAACTTTTCACGAAAAAGGATGAATTTCGTATTGTGACATCCTCATGGCCGAAACAGTCATCCGAGCATATATGAGGGCGACCTTGTTGAGTTGCACGGAGAAAAACATCCAAGAAAATAACTTGTATTAGCTTTTACCAGTTGGTGGCGCTACTACTACGATGAAAAATAAGTTGGTAGATGTCTTCAGGGCTGAAGTATCCTCAAATGTGTACAACTTCGAGAAGATAGGATCATCTGAGTCATGTTGCCGGAGCTTTTGTTGCCACAAAGTACAATCGGATTTTTCAGCACCGTAATAGCCACGCCT
The DNA here is from genome assembly GCF_059441095.1 of Idiotropiscis lumnitzeri. Taxonomy (NCBI): domain Eukaryota; kingdom Metazoa; phylum Chordata; class Actinopteri; order Syngnathiformes; family Syngnathidae; genus Idiotropiscis; species Idiotropiscis lumnitzeri. The sequence continues at coordinate 18,694 of NW_028283967.1, forward strand.
TTTGCCAAAACGTCACAAAATTCGGCACAGAGTAAGATCATTGTCTTGAGTCTTTTCTGACTAATTTTCAGTCGGATTCGTCAAAAGGGCACCGTGCAGTACGTGAAAATTAAAATAAAAACAAATTTTTGATTCCACTTGGCGGCGCTGTGTGTATAACAAAATAATAACATTAAGATGTCTTCAGGTCGGGACGTTTTATTTACAGGTGAAGGTTTGGATTTTTAGGAGCATGTGCAGGGGCGTTATTAAGCATTCATTTATTTGTATTAGGTTCATTTTGTCTTCTTATTATTGATATTTGACTGATTCATTAAAAGCAGACAATTATGTTTTAGGTTAATTTTTTACCTGACATGTTTCGGCGAGTCTTTCGCCTTCTTCAGAGTGTCGCATGATGGTGTCTTGAGACCCGTCTTTATCAGCTGATGTTCCATGAGGGTGTGACTTACCTGTCAAAAAAATGAAAAATCAGAGCAGTAAAAGAACAAGCACAACATGAACATTACAAATCAGCAATCACTGACCACTGCAAAAGGGAAAACCACATCATGGACCGGGAGAAGGGCAAAGTCATCCGCACCGAAGAGAACAAACAACAGCGCTGGATCAGAGAGGCCATTAAGATCTGCAAGCGAGGCATAAAAACCATGAACAGAGACAAGGGAGCCTTCATCCTCTCTACCACCTGGAGCAGCATCTTGGCGGAGTGAACGGACAGCGGGGGGCGTGACTTGCCTTCATTCTTGTGACAGGTAAGTCACGCCCTCATGGAACATCATCTGATAAAGACGGGCCACAAGGCACCATCATGTGACACTCTGAAGAAGGCGAAAGACTTTCGTATTGTGACATCCTCAAGGCCTAAACACTCATCCGATCAAAAATAAGTTGGCAGCCGTCTTCAGGGCCTGAATATCCTCAAATGTGAAAAATTTCGAGAAGATGGATCATCTGAATCATTTTTCAGGAACTTTTGTTGCCACGGAGAATAATCAGACTCTGCGGCACCGTAATAGCCACGCCCTTCGAAGGAAAGTCACAAAAATAGGGAAAGAGTAAGATCAATGTCTTGAGTCTTTTCTAGCCAATTTTCAATCGGATTCGTTAAAAGGGCACCGTGCAGGACGTCAAAATGTAAAAAATGATATTGATTGGCGCAAGGTGTATAACAGAATATAAACATATAGATGTCTTCAGGTACCGACTCTTGATGTACATGTGAAGTTTTGGATTTTTAGCAGCATGTGCAAGAGAGTTATTAAGCATTTTGTCCATTGCGGCGAAGGAAATCTTAAGTGAAAACTTCGAAGCCCCGCCCCCGTCATATAGTATTTCGGAAACAAAAAATTTTAGCCCCAGTGTTTGTCCCAGGTCTTAAGATGCTACAGACAGAATTTTAAGGCAATCAGATGAAGCCTTTAGGATCAGGGTGCAAAAGAATGACCCCTGTAAACATGCAAAAAAGGGCAAAAGTCGGACTTTCAAAAATTCATAACTCACTTCCTTTTCATATTAGACGTTAA
>NW_028283968.1:0-20200 GCF_059441095.1 Idiotropiscis lumnitzeri
GGTCCACTGCAATGTGGCCTTCAAATTTCGGACCCCTTGTTGTTTGACCAGGGCCCGCAAGCCTGCTGTTTTATCCACATAACATGGGATGTATGCTCGGCTGTAGCCACACAATCCCAAGAAAGACAACATGTCCTGCACTGTGTGTGGACGTGGGTGTTGCAGGATGGAGCTGCGGTGATTTGGGGACATAGCCAAGCCGGCTGGGGTGATGACACGCCCCAGAAAAATCACAGACTTACGACAGCACTGTAACTTTTTCCTTGACACTTTGAAGCCCAGGTCAGCAAGCTTCAACAGCACTGCTCGTGTGGCTTCCACACACTGGTCGGATGTTTCGGCCGCAATGAGGAGATCGTCCACATACTGCAGGAGCACTGAGCCTTGGGGTAGCGCACATGAAAATAACAAGTCCTTCAAGACCTGATTAAAAATTCCTGGCGAATTCCTAAAGCCCTGAGGGAGTCTTTTGTACTGCAATTTCACCCCTTTGTAAGAAAATGCAAACACGTGTCGTATTGATTCAGCCAGCGGTAAACAGAAATATGCATTCGCCAAATCAATTACCGTATACCACTGTTTCTGCGGGTCCAGGGAGGACAGGATGCGATGGGGGTCAGGAACTGGCAAAACTGGAGTTATAGTGATGTCATTCACTGGCCGCAAATCGTGGGCCATCCTCCATGTCACCCCATCAGCCTTCTGGACCGGCCTCAGAGGTGTGTTCCAAGAGGACGCCGACGTTTCCAACACCCCCGCATCCCACAATCCTGCCGCTGTGTCCTCCATTCCTTTGTCTGCTTCCTTCGGCCATCGATATTGAGGACGGCGAACCGGAATGGAGCAGTCAACTTCCAATTGGATTGGCTGAACCGTCCGACAAAAACCAACATCAAATGGACCCTGTGACCACACGGTCTGTGGCATTTGATCCAACATTGCCTGTGCGGACTCATGGTCCGTCTGTTCCCGCCCATGATGGCGGTCCAAGAATACCAATTCAAGGTCTGACTTATCTACCATTTTTGCCATTATCCTGTAACTTTTGGTTGCAGCTGAGTGCCACACATCTAGAATTTCAGTCATCATCCAGTCATGTTGTTGTGTTAATCGTTTCACCATGGGCCCCAATTGGCGGGGATCATGGCCTGGCGACACAGCTAGTGACACGTGAGGCAAACCTTCCTCACTCATTCGATACCATTGCTCTTGCTCCGGCGACAACTGCACATATGCTGCCACCCCCTCGGGGCCCACAAAGATGCATGGTGCGCGCAATATCCAACCATCCCCCTCAATTTCTTCGAACGCATCTCTATATATGTCATCTGATTCTCTATCATAATATAGAGTGCAGTGCAATGGATCCAGTGGGGGGTGGTACGGTGCCAATGTCTGGATCCACGGTTTCCACAAGAGGTATGTGGAGTAGACACCTCCCCCAAGTGGAGTCTCAGGATTCAATCTAGCCCAGTAGATCCGTGCCGTTTCAGGTACTGTGGGGAGTGGTGCCATCAACCACTGACCCCTAGGTGTCACAGGCTGGAAGCATTCCAGTACCTGTCCGTCAGGAAATGTCACTGTAAGTCCCTTCTCGCCGCACAATATCTGGGCTCTCAATGCTGACAACATGTCTCTGCCCATTAAATTGATGGGTGTGTCCATTGCATGAACATATGAATGATATAGTCTCTGTCCAGTGTTTGTAATTTCCGTTTTCAGTGGCCGAGTAAAGGGCAGAGTCTGAGGACGTCCCGAGAAGCCGACTAACGTTGTAACTCGCCTCGACAACGCTGTACTTGGCAGTGGCATGTTGATTGATGAATGTGTTGCTCCAGTGTCCACCAACATCTGGACTGGAGTGTCCGCCACTGTCAACTGAAGCATTGGCTCTGCCTGGCCAGTGCTTCCCGAGCTTCCCAGGCCCCCCTATTCGTCTGGGCCGTACCACTGGTCAGCTTGGAAATACTGACCCCTTGGATTCGGCTGTGGCCACGGGCGGGGCTGCTGCGGTACCCCTTGGTGTGGTGGCCCTGCTTGCTGGTTCTGCTGCTCCACCCCTGGTGGTGGGTTGCCATGACAATCACGTGCCCAGTGGTCAAGGGACCCGCAGTTGAAGCAAGTCCCTGGAGCGAACCCATTCCGCCCCCGGCCTGGGGGGGCGCCACGACCACGCCCTCTGTATCTACCACGGAACCCTTGACCTTGGCGCCGTTCAGCCCCCACTGGAGTTTGATACATCTGTTTTTGTTTCACCTTTTCTTGTTTTGCCTCACCATGCAACTTTGCCAACTGTAGTTTAACCAAACTAGTCGCCAGAGCGTCAGATTCCTTTTGATCTTTATTTGCTTTTTCCATGTAGATGCGGCAATGGTGTATCAAATGCCTCTTAAATCTCGGTTCCGGACAAACCAAAATGTCCGGATCAATTCTCAAAATCGCCTGCACCTCATTTGGGAGGCCGTTCAGCATCGCCGTCCTGAACATCATTTCAGCTTCAGGATAGTTGCCTGGGTGTTTACCTGTGGTCTCAATCCACAGCTCCAATGCCTGAGCATAATGTTGCTCGGGAGTCACATCTTTTCCGTAATTAAAAATTGTTGGCGCCACATCCACTGGGGAGGGAAAGGCCGCCCTCAGCTCCCGAAACAACGCCTCAGAAGTCTCAGCCAAGGGGGTTTCTCTCCCCAGCTGGCGGGTGCCAGCTGCCCCCTCAATATTCTGTAATTGAATCAGGGAACACAATCCCAAAATGGCTTGTCTAAAATCTCCCAATGCTACTCCCTGTCCTGACATGGCGGCTAAGAATTTAGTAATCCAGGCTCGTGCCCCTTTATGCAGCGGAGGCAATTTTTCCACCAATGCAGCCACATCCCGAAGCACCAGAGGCTCATAGTGACGGCCAGCGTGAGTCACCACTAGGGGTGCCATTGTTTGAGGCTGCTCCTGCTGTGCCATCATCTTATCTTTACTGCGTGTATTATAGCCTCGCTCAGCCCTGGACATGCTCTCCTCTTTATCGCCCAGCCTCTCTCCTTCACTCAACGCTCTGAGCATCTGCCGCTGTTCACGTAACACTACCTCGGCTTCCTCATCACTTTCCACTTCCTCCTCGCGGGGATCTGCGTCACTGGGCATTGCCTGCCCATGTTTCCGTGTCCCCGTCATCACTCCCTCTAACATCTCTCTTTCCTCACTTTGCACCCTGTGTCCTTCCAACAACTTTCGCGACGCCTCCTTCATCAGTGGTTTCGAATTTCTCTCACTCCCGGCACTCGGGGTGCCCCCACCTCCTGCGAGCGCTGCCCCTGACGTCAGCACGGGCGACTCCACATTCCCCTGCTGCTCTCCGCGCACTCTCTTCCTTTCATTATTCACAGCCTGTTCAATCAACTGTATGGTCGCTGGCGTCATCCGTGAATCGTGATCTTCTACATCCAAAACCATCCTGCCGCCCAAAGTGACTACGGGGGCCATTATTTGCGCCATCGGATACGGCGGCGGCTCATACACATACTGTCGCGAGTCAGGCAACTGTGGATAAATGCCTCTCCGACCTTCCGTCTTTTCTTCCACTTTTCCAATCACTTCATCCTTCTTTTTCACTTCATTCACACTCTCTTCCTCTTTTATTGCCCCCAGCGCAGTGGCAATAATTGCCAATTGGTGAATGCCTCGTCTATCTTTGTCCAATTCCTTCACTTCCTTCTCAAGTTTAATACGCTGTCGCCATCCAGCTTGGCTCTGATCCTCCTTCATATCTCGAATATTTGCCAACATTCTGGTTTCCTTTTTCTGTAACTGCCTCGCTAACTTCGACATGTCCCACGTTCCGGGACCACCGCAAAACAAATCATCCTTTTTTAATTTCAGAAACAACTTCTGACTCCGTTCTTTCACCTTCTTAATTTTCTTACTTTCCATTCCACTAATCAACTGTGATTCCAGCTGAGCATAATGACCATTAATCTCCGACCAGACTTCCGCCCGCTCGTCTGAAGCGCCAGACACAAGAAAACCCTCACATTTCCTCCCATTTTCCATCTCCAAATCCACTCGTGCGTGTCCCAAGCACTTCATACGCAGAACAAATTTAGGCTTCACATTCACACCGCTTCCACACAGACACGTAAATCCCAGATTTTAAACCGTGTCCTGATACGTAAATCCCAGATTTTATACCGTATCTTAACCACGAATAGTTCCAAACTATTCTAGTAGGTAAATCCCAGATTTTATATCCTCCTAACGTCCACACTGTTACACTTTTTTTTTTTTTTTTTTTAAATTTATTTTTTCTTTTTATTATGCCGTTCCGCTCCTCCTTCCTCTTATAATTTAGCGTTGCCAATGTGCAGAATTTGAAAAGGATCTGCTTACCTTATGTCACTGTGGGCCCAAAGAGGAAAGACGGTCGGATGTGCGGCTCCTATCAGGTCGTCACCTGGTGTGGACATGCGAGACCCAGTCTCATGTGGTCTTTCTCGAAGTTCCAAACTTCTTTTACCTCTCATGCATCGCGTCGGCGTCACCATAAATTGTTGGAATTTATCTTTAAATCAATGTTAGAATTTAATTTTAAACCAATGTAAACTCAAATTAATAATCTGACTCCAATTTGTGACTTTACCCAACTCTCACTCATCCAACAATATGCGCGCTCGTTCTGCAATAGAAAGGTATCAGGAAGCCGGCATTTTCACACACGAGTGGATTTATTCCTAACACACAAATCTACAACTTGAGTTTGGGTCCCTCTCAATACAGCTCTCTTTGTCTTCGCTGTTCAGCATTAATTTATAGACACAATATGCAAATGACACAGAGACAAAGGCATCCTGGCATGATTCTATTGGCTATGTGTATGCTGCAGTTAACTTTAGCTTGCTTCTCTTGGTCTTTCTTCAAGTGGTGGCCCCTCCTGCTTGTGGCTGGAGGGTCCAGTTTCTTGTGCATCCCTTCCCCCTCGAGGTATCTGTCTGCGCCAGGCACCGACCTAAAACCTCCCAAACCTCACATTCTTTCACTTTCTTTTTCCAGCTTCACCAGCCACCCACACAGCATTCCACAGAATAACAGTGACACAAGATGCAGGACATCGAATAAAACTAGCCAGGTTTAAACTCTTCCACTCCTTTAAAATATAGCACCACTTTTTAGTTTTCTTTGGTATCCTGCCTCTATGAATGTTGTTAGAGCCAGTACCTGTTCTGTGGTGCTTCTGTGCTTTCTAAATCCTGCCTGCTGGCAAGGAATATTCAGCTCCAGGGTTGGTGTTATTCTGGTTAGGATTATCCTCTCCATTATCTTATACATACTGCATAGCAGGGATATTGGTCTGTAGTTATTTGGGTCTTCTGGTGATTTCCCCGGTTTTAAGATGGCTATGACCCTAGCTCTTTTCCAGAGATGGCAGTATCTACCCATGTTTATTGCATCAGTGATAGCAGATGCCATCCATTTAATCGCAGCTGGACCCAGGTGTTTCAACATATCTGGGTAGATCCCATCAACTCCTGCTGCCTTGCCTGACTTCGTTGCTCTGAGTGCTGCTTTCACCTCCTCTTCGCTCACTGGGTGGGAGAACCCGTCTTCTTCTGGCATGTCTCTGATTAGCTGCTGGTACTTTTTCTTTATGGTGGTTTCGAACTTGTAGTCAGGGGTGTGAGCTCCTCTTCCTCTTATATTAATTGCAACACTATCAGGGCTCACTACGTTAGACTGTTTGCTCTTTTTTCCACCCCCGTCCAGTTTTTTAATCAGTTTCCATGCATGTCTACTGGATCTTGTGAAATCCATGCTCTCTACCGTTTCCATCCATCTTCTCTGTCTCTCCTCCTGCAGTCTCTCCAGCAATTTCTCTCCAGTATCTGGATTCTGGGTTTCCTCATAGGATTTTAATATTTCCTCACATTCTGGTGTCCAGCATGGTATATATCTTTTACGGACTCCCCGGGGTATGTGCTTTTTTGCACTGCTCTGAATGAGTTTATTGAACCTAATTATATTCTCCTGTTTTGCTGGGATTCGCTTGCATGTCTTATCAACTTGCTCTGCGAAACCCTGCCAGTTTGCCTTTCTAAAGTTTAAAGGATAATGTAAATGGCAGTCAATTTAAAAACTGAACAAAGAGTAGACTGCTAGGAACCACTTTTGTGATCCCGGCATGGAAGTCCATTGTTTCAGAGGGGTCTCGTTCACACCTCCTGTGGTGCAGCTGTGATCCAATCTTCCTGCATTCCAATCCTGAGGGTTTGGTCATTAGCATGGTCTAAACTTCAGTTACACTTAAAGGATTTCATACATTTGACTATTAAAGGAATATAAGAGTTTGAGCTTAACATAGTTCATTAGATGTTGGTGCATCCAATGTATGAAAATGTGATATTGTAAAATGCTGAGAGTGTGACTGGTGAAGCGAAACTGGTTGCGGGGGTTGTGCAAGAATGGAATGTTTTAGAAGCAGAAGGTGCTGAGCGAGACAAGATGACTCCGGGAAGGAGCGGCCATCGGGGGATCGCACGCAGGAGGAGCCACGGGATTCGGCGGGAGGAGAAAGACCAATGAGAGCGAGCTAAAGTTAACTGCAATAAACATAGCCAATAGAATCATGCCAGGATGCCTTTGTCTGTGCCATTTTTGCATGTTGTATAGTATGAATCAGTACTGGGCAACTCGGGGGTAGAACACATTCGCTGGTGGCAAGAGAGGTGTAGAGTTGTATTGAGAGGGACCCGAGATCCAGGTGCCATGTAGAAAATCTGTATTGGGAATAAATCCACTTTGTGCGTGAAAATGCCGGCTTCCTGATACCTTTCTATTGCAGAACGAGCGCGCATATTGTTGGATGAGTGAGAGTTGGGTAAGGTCGCAAATTGGAGTCAGATTACTTATTTGAGTTTACATTGGGTTAAAGTTAAATTCTAACATTGATATAAAGATAAATTCCAACAAGTTCCATCTTGGCAGGGGTAGAGATTGTGTGACTGGTATGTTGATTCCTGTTTTTATCAATATTGGTCGGTGCTGGGACCTTGGGAAGTTACCCAGCACTCTTCGATGTGCTGGCATTGATATGCCATCTGTGTCCCTCGTAACGAAGGTCAGGTCAGGTGTGTATTCCCTCTGCCATCGTGCTGAGTGGAAGGTGCCTGGTTCATTTGGATGGTAAAGGAGGTGGAGATTATTTATTTCTGCCCAGTTGCTGAGCTGGATTCCAGCCACGATGTATGGTGGCTATTGAAGTCTCCTAATATTATAGATTGATGTTGGTATTGTGGGAGGACACTAATTGGCCAGCTTGTATTTGGAGGCTTGTATATGTTGACCACTGTTGTACCCAGCACCTCAATCTCTGACCTGTGTATATTGTGTTCGTCTATAGAGGATCCTCTGTCTATGGCAGGGATGTCTTCATGTACATATATCATGGTTCCGTACTGTTGATGATCTATTCTCGTGATGGGTATGAAGCTGGATATACTGTATCTCGATGGGGGCGATTCTTTATTCAGATGAGTTTCCTGCAGTGCCAACACTTGTACATCTTTCTCCCTCAGCATCTGCGCCATCAACTCACACTTAGCCATCGATATACCCTCCACATTCAATGAGATTATCCTCAGTCCTCCTCCTACTGTCACTACATTGTCATTTAGGTCATCATTAACTGAGTCTAGCGTATTTTTCGAAGTTGCAGGACTCTCTACTGCAGCAACGCGGACCTGGTTATCCTGGGCGACGGCCGATCCAGTATGAATATTCCTTCTTTGAGCTTCCATTTCCATTTTTGAGGTGTGTAGTCGAGAGCAAGATTTTAACGCTTGGTTCGACCACCAGGGTGGGATTCCTCTTAGTCAGGCCCCCAGAATGCTGGCTGCACTCCAGGGAGCCGCTCAAGCCTCCACACGACGACAACGTGGGAATCCCGGTCGTGGAGGGTGTCGTCACTTTCGGCGCGACATCTGTTCGTCTGCTTTCATCCACCAGGCGAGTAAACGCAACTATGGTTTCGTGCACCACCACATGCAACACTTGCACCATTCTCATGGAAAGACTCTCCCTGCTGGAGGGACGTGTCCGCCAGCTAGAGCAGAGTAATGTGGTAAGCGTAAATGTGGCGGACAGCACCGGTTAGCATTGGCCGTAAACGGCTTGCTAATCGCGTTGAGCCTGTTAAGACACAGAGCAGTTCCATTCCACCTCGGTCTCCTGGCTCCCGCACTTTAGTGAAAGGTGACTCCATTACTCGATACATTAAGCTTGAAAATCCAACCACAGAATGTGTATTGCTGGGGCCAGAGCACCCGACATTGAAGCTAATCTTATGGAGCTAGCACGCAAGAGACCTAGACACCAGCGCAGTGCAAACAACGCTAGCTATTCAGATATAGTGATACACGTCGGCTCCAATGACACTAGTGTTACTGCCGTTTCAATGATACGCTGGCTAAAGAAAGTTTTAACGCGCACTCACTCACCATGGGTTGAAGTTGCGATGACGTTCGCTCGGCTTCACTGGTCTTGATGTTGATGTGTAGTTATGTATGTCACGTCAAACAGTCAAGGGTTAGTCTTAATCGTAGTCATTTCAGTCCAGATGTCATGCCGTGAAGTCAAGTAAATCAAATAAATAAATCAATGGCTACGGTCTTCCAAACTTCAAATCAAAAACATCCGTGCATATGCGGTAATCAATACAATATACTATCTTCTATCTTCCAGTTTGTACATAAATAATGCGTCTTGAGTAAGTGCGGTTGAAAAACGGTATCCGACCAGCGTTCCCCCACCTGTCCTGCATTTGTTATTTATGGATGAACGCAACCAGTGCTGACGTCATCAATTGCCCTAGTGGTGGTGTTGCCATACTGCATTACTCAAAAGAAAACTGCTCCAACAACTAGGATGAAGCAATCAGATATCACAAAGAAAAAACATAGCAAGGACTTGTGATCTCGCCAGAAAGATGAGTCTGAGTCGAGTAATTGTCTCTGGCCCCTTGCCTGCGAGAGGCAATGATGAGAAAGATGGGGGTGTAGCCCTCATTTCCGAATTTAATCTAAAACTTAGTCCTCGTCCTAGCAATTCCTTCAAAACATTTGAAGTTCTCATTATGCGATCCACGGCCGCACTGCCGTTTTATCTTGCCGTTTTTTACCGTCCCCCTGGCTCTTACTCAGGCTTTTTAGATGAATTTTCTGAATTTGTGGCTGATTTGGTAACTCATGCGGATAATATATCATGGGCGACTTCAACATTCATATGAATCTCCCGTCGGAACCACTTACCGTGGCGTTTCGGACAATAATTGATATGTTTGGTTTCATGCAAATAATAGATGAAGCAACGCATATAAATGGTAACACGTTAGATTTGGTATTAACCCGGGGCTTAGCATCCTCAAAAATAATTGTATTACCATATACTAGTGCTATAGCTGACCATTACTTAATCAAATTTGAAGTCTTGGCGCATTGCCATCGTTCTGACCATGATCAAAGCTATAGCAGCCGCAACATTAGCTCCTTAACCACCGCTGCGCTCTCTGAGCTACTCCCTTTAGTAACCGATTCGTTTCCTAATTATATTGGTACGATTGATAATCTTACAAACAACTTTAATGTCGCTCTGTTAAATGCGCCTGACTCCGTCGCACCTTTAAAAACTAAAACTTGTCCAAAGAGGCTGACTCCGTGGTTTAATGAGGAAACACGCATACTGAAACGATTCTTGTAGGAAGCTTGAGCGCAAATGGCGTGCGACCAAACTGGAGGTCTTCCGTCAGGCATGGTGCGCTAGTTTATACAAGGAAGCGCTCAATCTAGCCAAAACTAATTATTACTCTAGATTAATTGTTTTACATAAAAACAACCCTAAATATTTATTTGCTACTGTAGCAATGCTAACGCAACAGCAACCAACCTCGGATAGCTCTTCCTATTCAGCTCACGATTTCATGCAATTCTTTACTCAGAAGATTGAGTGTATTCGTGATGAGATTAAAGACACTGTTCTTACAATTCCGTTGAATTCCGTCATAAATGGTGTTAATAGGGACATTAGGGCTGATAACTGTCCGATAACCTTATCTCAATTTAAAAAAGTATCTCTTGAAAGCCAAACAAAATTGGTTAGTGGGGCAAAACCGACAACTTGTGTGCTCGATCCGCTTCCTGGCAAACTAATTAAAGAACTGTTTATGACCCTAGGACCGTCTGTCTTAAATATTATTAATCTATCACTTACCACGGGTATAGTACCAGCAGCTTTAGGACCGCCATTATGCGACCGCTACTTAAGCAACCAAACCTCGACCCAGAGAGTCTCAACAACTATAGACCGGTTTCAAATCTTCCGTTTATTGCAAAAAACTTGAAAAACTTAATGAATATATGACTAGTAATAATCAATTTGAACCTTTCCAATCAGGTTTTACCGAATGGAAGCTACGGAGGAGGAGGGCATGCTCGCGTCACAGTTAAGCCGAAGAGGAGCACCTTCCCCGGGCACGGGCGGTGTCAAGCGGCCCCTAAGTTTAACCGAATGGAAGCTCCGGAGGAGGAGGGCATGCTCGCGTCACAGTTAAGCCGAAGAGGAGCACCTCTTCCCCCCGGGCACGAGCGGAGCGCGAGGCTGTCAGTTATGAATGAATAAATGAATAAATAAATAAATGAAGAATGCCACCTTTCATTTCACTGGCATGATCCGTGCCTGTCATGCCGCGTGTGTTTTTGTTTTTTCAGCTGTGTGGGCGTTCCTCCAGCGATCGTCTCGCGCCATGCGGTCAGCTGCTGCGAGACGCGCCCACCAGCCCCGCACCGGATTCCCATTCACTCACTGATTACACTCACTACCACCTACACTGACTACCTGGCGTCGGATTGTTATCCTACTTGTGTCTGCGTTTGGAGAGTCCTGCTCAATCCTCCAGCTCTGCTGGAGGATCATAACATTCACAGGGCACACCGGACGGCGTACCAGAAGTTAAAAGTCGAAGTAATTAAATAAATACAAAAATAAGTAATTGAATAAATACAAAAATAATGGCTGGGGAATAAAAAAATAAGAAGTTTTAATAATAAATTTTTTTTGTTATAACATGAATTTCACTCTCTCTCTCTCTACCCGTATATATATATATATATATATATATAATTTAAGCATTTTTGAAGGTGCGCCGCTACTTCGCGGATTTTCAGTTTTCGCGGGTGGTCTCGGTCCCCATTAACCGCGATAACCGAGGGTTCACTGTATTACTCTTACTCGATCTTGGCGCCGCTTTTGACACTTGATCATAACATATTATTAAAACGCCTTGAAACTTGTGTTGGCATTTCAGGTTCAGCGCTTTCTTGGTTTAATTCGTATCTGTCGGAGAGGACGCACCGTGTAATTCATGGCAATGCGACTTCTGATCTTTGTAAGATCACACGCGGAGTTCCGCAGGGATTGGTACTAGATGCTACCGCTTGGTGATATTATACGGAAATATAACATTAGTTTTCATTGTTATGCTGATGATACGCAATTATACATGCCGTTGGATATAACGAATCCGTGTGATTGCTATAAATTAGAGGCATGCCTTGCCGAAATTAAACTATGAATGTCTTTCAATTTTTTGCGTCTTAACTCAGATAAAACCGAGATGCTGATCATTGGACCAGCGCGTCATCGGTACCTTTTTCAAAGACACCACTATGAGTATCGATAAATTGCCCAAAAGGATTCAACAAAAAATCTCGGTGTTATATTTGACACAACTATGTCGTTTCAAATGCACATTAAAAATATTACTAGAACTGCATTTTTTCATCTGCGTAACATTGCTAAAATTCGCCCAATTCTATCAACTTGTGATGCAGAAATCTTAATCCATGCGTTTGTTACGTCTCGCCTCGACTATTGTAACATTTTGCTCTCGGGTCTCCCCATGTCTAGTATTAAAAGTTAGTTCAAAATGCAGCAGCTAGACTCTTGACTAGAACGAGAAAGTTTGATCATATTACCCCGATACTTACCAATTTGAATTGGCTTCCGGTCCACTTGAGATGTGATTTTAAAGTTCTGCTACTTGCCTATAAAATATTGCATGGCTTAGCTCCTTCCTATCTCGTTGACCTCGTGGTACCATATGTTCCGTCCCAAAACCTTCGCTCACAAAATGCTGGTCTTTTAGTGATTCCGCGAGCCAAAAAGAAGTCCACAGGTTCTAGAGCGTTCTCTATTCGGGCACCAATGCTTTGGAATGCACTACCCTCAGGTATTAGAGGCGCCACCTCAGTAGAAATGTTCAAAACACTATTAAAGACGCATTTATACTCTTGTGCATTTAGTTGAACTATTTGTTGGCCTGTTTACTGCCGCTTTTTCTCTTTTCTTCTCTATTCTGCCCCCTTTTCCCCGGCTGGGGGATTAGGTGACGGTGACCCACTAGGAAGTTTAAGGCATTGACAAACTGGGCATGCACCTGTTCCAGTGATGTCGTCTTCCTGCAGCGTGACATTTGATCAATTTATTTATATACTTTAGCATCTAATTTAATTATTTGTTGGCCTGTTTACTGCCGCTTCTCCTCTTTTCTGCCCCCTCTTCCCCTGCTTGGGAATTAGGTGATGGTGACCTGCTATGAAGATTACGGCACTGACCAACCGGGGAGGGACCTGCTCTCCCAAAGTCGTCTTCATGCAGCGCCTCTTCTGATTTCCCTATATTTCAGCACTTCGTTGAACTACTTGTTGGCCTGTTTACTATTTCTGTTCTTTTTTTTCTGTTCCCAATTCCACGGCTTGGGAATTAGGTGATGGTGATTCACTTGGAAGTGGCTGTTCTGAATTTACCCCAAACTGACTATTTCAAGATCGAAGGCTCATCCTCGGATATGCTGCCATGGAGATTACGGTCCTGGATTAGGACCCACTCCACTAAAGTCATCTTCCTGCAGCACTTCATTTAATTGACTCTCACATTATCTCATCTAACATTGTATAGCATCATTGTATGTGTCAAATGTTGCCCACTTAGCATCCAAAGCAGCCTGGTCATCCTGGAAGGGGGTTTCCCCCCCATCTGTGGTCCCTTCTCAAGTTTTCTCACTTTTCCCCCAATGGGGTTTTGAGTTTTTCCTTGCCCTCCTGGGGGTTAAGATCAGTGGATGTTGATTGTGGTTATGTAAAGCCCTTTGAGACTGTCTGTGATTAAGGGCTATACACATAAAATTGACTTGACTCGACTTGGACCAGAATAGAAGTGGATGAGGGAAAAAGGGAGGGGCGGTGTTGACTGATATTGTGCAGATGGAAGTAGGCTGACCGGGTTGTGTTATTATGCTTATGGAAAGATAGAGTGCTGTCAAGGATGACACCCAGACTCTTGACCTGAGGGGAGGGGAAAACAATGGAGGGGCCAACAGGAATGGGAAAACTGACAACTTTGGATTGTATTGATTTTGTACTGAAAAGAATAACTTCTGTTTTGTCGCTGTTAAGCCTCATGAAATCATTAGAAAACCAGTCATTGATTTCAGATAGACAGGAGGTGACGGAGGTGGGAGGGAGTGATATGCTGGGTTTGCAGGAGAACTAGAGCTGGGTGTCATCCGCGAAGCAATATAAAGCGATATTGAATTTTCGGAAAATGCTGCCAAGGGCAAGGAGGTATATGATACATAATAGGGGGGCCAGGACCGAGCCTTGGGGCAAACCTGAGGTGACTGGGAGGGACTTTGATGAGAAATATTTAAGCTGGATGAACTGAGTGCGGTCTTTGAAGTATGAATGGAACCAGTTGAGGGCGGTGTGGGTGATGCCGATGGAAGAAAGTCTTTTGAGAAGGATGGTGTGTGAGATGGTGTCAAAGGCCGCAGTCAGGTTAAGAAGGATGACAATGGAGAATGAATCGGAGTCAGCTGCAATGAGGAGATCAGAGGTGACCTTGAGTAGAGTTGATTCAGTGCTGTGAAGTGCACGGAAACCGGACTGAAAGGGTTATTGCAGGTGAGATGAGAGTGGAGTTGAGTGGCGACTACATTATCTAGGACTTTTGAAATGAATGGGGCAGAGGTTCAGGAAATAGTACTGAGCGGCTTTTTCTTAATCTCATGAGAAAATGTACTCGGGCAAGCACAGTCGAAAAGAGTCGTGCGTTATCTCAGCCCAGCCTCACATTCTTCCCCCGACACGGGTCTACGTCCAAGGGAAGGTCCTCTCCAGATTAATCATTGTCTGGATGGTTGATTCCCAGCTGGTCCCCAAGACTGGTATTCCACGGCTGGCCTTCTCCGGCGGGCAGTCTCTCCGTCTCTCCTGCTGGTATTCCCCTGTAATCTTGTCAGTGTGCATGTATGTGTGCTCCAAAATCAAATTATGTCTTTCAGAATGTGTTTTTGCAATGGCGTCCCAGTGAACCCTCCAATCAATCAATCAAATTTTATTTATAAGAGCACTTTTCATACATAAAATGCGGCTCAAAGTGCTGTACAATAAAAACATCCAAATTACAACGAAAAACTAAAACCCATTCCACCCACTCAACATACACGCCTGAACTCGCATACACACAGAACACTCGCATTCACACAACTTAATAAACCATCTTAGTAGAAAGACAGGGTAAGGCACAGAGAAACCATATGAGAAAATGTACCCAGGGTAGGTAATCCGCGCTGAGAGGGATGACGGCTCACGCCCACAGGGAGCTGCGCCAACACACAGACCCCTAGCCCAGACTGACCGGGGTAGACCCTACACATAGTGCAGAGGGCCCCGGGCCTAAGGAGCCTCCGGGATGAAGCCCCCTGTGAGAAGGCCAGCCACACCTCCCAGCGCGGAGGCCCCCCTTGAGGAAACACTGGAGCTAAAATATATAAAAGAAAATGATAATGCTAAACAAAAAAGAAGCTAAAAATTAAAGGACAATAATATAAAAAGACGAAGCTAAAATATTTAAGAAAAATTATGATACTAAAAGACATAGAAGAAGCTAAAAATTAAAAGACAATAATATAAAACGACGGAGCTAAAATGTATAAGAAAAATGATACTAAAAGACAAAGAAGCTAAAAAAAATTAAAGACAATGATAATAGATAAAATGACAGTCCTGAATTAAAAGACTAAGATAAATTATTTAAAAGCCAAACAAAAAAGGTGAGTCTTGAGCAGGGGTGGGCAATTATTTTTTCCATGGGGCCGCATAAGAAACATAAAATATTGTGGAGGGCCGGGCCAAAAGGCTGAACTCAATTCTGCATAATATTAATTGTATTTCTTTTTTAAAAAGCAGTAAATAGCACTGTTTTGACAAGCTGGCAAGAGTATATATTAAAGTTAAGCAATGAAACTAAATACCAAATAAACTGAAAAAATGAGGTTGCCTTCCAAAAATTTATTCATTCAAATTTCTCAACACAATGGTAGACAAAATATTAACATTTTTTACTATTTGTGACTCATATTAGTAAACATATTCTGTCACATTCACTTCAAAACACATTTTGAGTTCCATATACTGTTGGATAGTTGTGTAAAGGTTCTGAGCATTTTAAAGACATCACAATATTGTCTTTTTGCACCAAACATTAAGCAAGATACAACATATTGACTGTCACTGAACTGTGATTTTGAGAAAAAGTGTCCCAGTTCATTGTTATCTGGTGCCGTTTTTATATTTCTCTCCATGTTTCGTCTGGTAATGCCGACTCAAATTGTAGTCCTTCAACACGGCGATCTGCTCCCCGCAAACTAAACACACAGCTTTACCTCTAACTTCAGTAAATAAATACTTCGCTGTCCAATTTTTGTTGAAAATTCTACATTCGGCATCTACCTTTCTTTTTTTAGCCTGAGCGGACATTTTTGAGGGCGAACGTCGTCTTGTTGTGATTCAATTGCGCGCATGTCTTGATAAACGCATTACGTCATTATGTGCGACGCACATTGTGCGGGAATAAAAAAAACAAAACAATTTCAGAATAAAAGCAGTGCAGCTTTAGCCCATGAATGAGGTGAAATTAAAAAGTATGTTTATTTTGAAATTTCCAATTAACCTTACACTCGCGGTCAGAGTCAACCAAAGGTATGTGGCCCGGGCCATACAATGCCCAGGTCTGTCATACGGGCCAGTCAGTGCCACCCGGCGGGCCGGAAGTGGCCCGTGGGCCGTGCAATGCCCAGGTCTGGTCTTGAGCCTCCTTTTAAAAATATCAACGGTCTCTGCGGACCTGATGTCCTCCGGCAGGCTATTCCATAGACGAGGACCAGAATGGCTGAATGCAGCCTCGCCATGTGTTCCAGTCCTCACCCTAGGAATAATTAACAGGCCGGTGCCAGAGGACCTCAGGGTCCGCGAGGATGGCCCAAGACCGTTAAGGCATTTAAAAACTAATTGAAGCACCTTAAAATCAATCCTGAAACACACGGGGAGCCAATGCAGCGATTTTAAAACTAAATCCAGTGCCCAATTTGGTATGTTTGCATCTCTATGGCCTACGTGGAGAATGTGCTTTGTCATATTTGTCCATGAAGTGCTGTCTGGCTTGTCATCAGTTTGTAATGTGCAGACTGAATATGTATGATGTGAATGTGAGTGTAGGTCATGAAAATACTATGTTCACACATTTATAAACTAAGTAATATAACGTTAGCATGTGAAAATAATATCATAAAACAGTAAAGACCATGACTACAATCAGTCATTCCTATGCGTAGTAGAATTAGAAATAGAATTAGAAATCCCTTTATTGTCATTGT
Organism: Idiotropiscis lumnitzeri; assembly: GCF_059441095.1. Taxonomy (NCBI): domain Eukaryota; kingdom Metazoa; phylum Chordata; class Actinopteri; order Syngnathiformes; family Syngnathidae; genus Idiotropiscis; species Idiotropiscis lumnitzeri. Next base: position 16,751 of record NW_028283968.1, read on the forward strand.
ACTCAAGTGTGCAACGAGATTAGAGGGCTCCCCTCTCCAGTGCAATACAACAATAATACAGACAAATATATAAATTAGATAAATAAATAAGAGAGTGCAATGGAATTTAGTACAGAATAGGGTATATAAAAACACATCACGATGCTGTTCTGCAAGGTAGGGGTGTTCTCGTGTGTGTGTGAGAGTTCAGAATGGAGTTGGCTCTCGGAAAGAAACTGTTTCTCAGTCTATTGGTCCTCGATTTGATGCATCTGTAGCGCCTGCTAGAGGGCAACAGGTCGAACAGGTGTGAGTTTGGGTGGGTATTGTCTTTGACGATGTTGAGAGCCCTTCTGAGGCACCGGGCGGTTTAGATGTCCGACAGTGAGGAGAGAGGGCAGCCAATAATCCTTTGCGCTGTTTTGACTGTCCTCTGGAGCCTCACTCTGTCCGCCTCAGTGCAGCCGCTGTACCAGGTGGAGACACAGTACGTCAACAGGCTCTCAATGGACGAGTGGTAGAAGGCTAGCAGCAGCTTCCTGTCCAGGTTGAATTTCCTGAGGACTCTCAGGAAGTGCAGACGCTGGTGGACCTTCTTTACCACTGCTGTGGTGTTGTGAGTCCAAGAAAGGTCGTCGGAGATCTGTACTCCGAGGAACTTGAACGTGTGGACCCTCTCCACACACACGCCTTCGATGCAGAGGGGGGGCGGCACCGTCTTGTTCCTCCTGAAGTCGACGACAATCTCCTTTGTTTTTGCAGTCTGTTGTCCTTGCACCAAGCTGTCAGTCTCTTTACCTCCTCTCTGTAGGCTGTCTCGTCACCTTTCGAGATCAGACCGACCACTGTCGCGTCGTCAGCAAACTTGACGATGGTGTTGTTGCCGTGGGCCGGGCTGCAGTCGTAGGTGTAGAGGGCGTATAGGAGAGGGCTCAGCACGCATCCTTGAGGGGAACCGGTGCTCAGCATGCAGGTGGAGGACGTGTAGGGGCCGAGCAACACAGTCTGGGGTCTGTTGGTCAGAAAGTCCTTAATCCAGATGCGTGTGAGGGCAGGGAGGCCGAGAATGTCCAGTTTGGCGACGAGGATGTCTGGGATGATTGTGTTGAATGCCAAGCTGTAGTCCACAAAGAACATCCTTGCATAGCTCCGCTGTTGTTTCAGGTGGCCCAGCACAACATGCAGAGCAGTGTTGATGGCGTCCTCAGTGGATCTGGTATGCAAACTGGTAGGGGTCCAGAGTGGGAGGAAGGCAGTCCCTGATGTGCTGGAGAACCAGCCTCTCGAAACACTTCATGATGACTGGTGTGAGAGCAACAGGACGGTAGTCATTCAGGTGGACGGCTGGTGACTTTTTGGGGACAGGAATAATGGTGGAAGTTTTCAAGCAGGAGGGGATGACTGCTTGAGCCAGGGAGCGGTTGAAGATCCTGCAGAAAACATGTGACAGTTGGTGTTTTGAGGACCTTGCCTGGTATTCCGTCGGGTCCAGTAGCTTTCCTGGGTTTAACAGCCAGGAGCGCGCGCCTCACATCGTGTTCCTCTACGGTGAGTGGGGGGGAGTTGGAGCATGAAGTGCGGGGGTGTGACGGTTGGGACGAGTCAAAGCGAGCGAAGAAGCAGTTAAGCTCCTCTGCCAGCGATGCACTCGGGTCTGCAGAGGTCGTGCTGCTGCCACGGAAGTTGGTGATGCTCCGTAGACCCTGCCACACCTCCCGTGGTCTGTTACTGGCAAGGTGGGCCTCCAGCCTCCCCTTGTAGGTTGCCTTGGCTAGCTTGATGCCTTTGCTCAGGTCAGCACGAGCCACCCTGTACTGGGCTTTGTCGCCTGACCTGAAGGCAGCGTCACGGGCCTTGAGGAGAGAGCGAACCCTGCTGGACATCCAGGGCTTCGCATTTGGGAAGGTCCGTATAGTCCTGTGTAGGGACACAGTTTCCATGCAGAACTTGATGTAGTCCAGTACACAATGTGTGTAGACATCAAGGTCCTGATGATCAAAGAGGCCCCAGTTTGTGTCTTGAAAGCAGTCCTGTAATTCACTCATGGCGCCGTCACGCCAGGTTTTCACAGTCTTTGTGGTGGGCCTGAATCTGCGCCTGAGAGGGGTGTATGCAGGTGCGAGCTGCAAGGACAGGTGGTCTGACTGGCCGAGGGGGGCGAGTGGGAGGGCCCTGTATGCGTGCTTGATGTTCGAGTACACATGGTCGAGAGTGTTGTCTCCCCTCGTTGGGCACTTGACATGCTGGTGAAACTCTGGGAGTACAGTCTTTAAATTGGCCTTATTAAAGTCTCCCGCTACTACGTGAACGCCATCAGGGTGGGCCCGCTGATGTTTATTGATGACGCACGCGAGTAGCGAGAGCGCCGTGCTAGTGCTAGCGTCGGGAGGGATGTAAACAGCTGTGACAATCACGACCGTTAGCTCCCTCGGGAGAAAATAAGGCCGGCATTTAACGGACATGAACTCGATGTCGGGGGAAGAGTGCTTCTCGACGATCGTGCTATCGCCGCACCAGTTCTCATGCACGTAAACACAGAGCCACCCCGCCCCTTCTCTTACCGGTGTCCCTCGTCCGATCCGCGCGATGTAGCGAGCGCCCGGCCAGCTGGATGCTAGCGTCGGGGACGTCTGCGTGCAGCCAGGATTCCGTGACGACGATCACACTGCTGTCTCGCACATAGCGGTTTCCCAGGATTTGTAATCCCAGGTCGTCGATTTTGTGGACCACGGATCTGGCGTTGGTGAGGTACAGGCTCGGCAGTGGTTGCCTATGGGGCTGCCGTCGCAGCCTTTGCAAGACACCGGACCTGCAGCCCCGCTACTGCTTCCTCTCTCTGCGTCGCCTGCGCCGCCTCCCGGTCCCGATGACAAGCCACGGTGAGCCGGGCAGCCTCGCCAGTTCGTCCGGAATTTTGCGATCATAGCATATTCAGTAAATATAAACCTGCTAAATTAAATAATTGACATTCTGTCCCATAAATGTTTAAAATGCCGGTAATTGCCATACAATCCTTCAAGGGTCGACGAGCGATGTTCGGGAGGAGGAGCAGTGGTGGTGGTGCGTTTCCCTCGGGCATGTGTCGGTAAATCCAGCGGAGTTCAGCGGCAGTGGATTGAAGTTGTCCTGACACAGGTTGATGACATGACAGGAACAGGCAGAAGTGCGAGAAGCAGACTGGCCTGCGGGTCCACATGGCAGACAGGTGCTAACTTTGATAGGTAAGCTAAACTTTAGCCACAGTAGACGCGTCAGCGACTATGCAATCGGTGGGTGGCATTCATGAGAATCGGGATCGCTCAACATACAGATAATAATAAATAAAATCACTGTAACTGGAGGGATTGTAAACTGCTAAAGCAGGTACAACAAGCGGATCCAAAAAATTTCTGAGAGTTACCGGTGAGCAGTGGCAGCCAAACGTGCCAGCGTCCACCCAACCGGGAGTTGATTCAATATTCACAATATTTT
>NW_028283969.1:0-20189 GCF_059441095.1 Idiotropiscis lumnitzeri
GAATATCATAAGTCACGTCGACATGTGCCGACACATTTCAATCAATACAGAAATCAATACAAGTACATACGACCAATTCAAAGGTACCTAAATTGTCAAGGGCATGTTTACTTCGGTCCAGCTGGTGTTTACTTGGTCCATGTCCGCCTCCCCTCATGTGTGTTCAGGAGTGGAGTTTGTTCGGTTGCCCCGACCTAAGTGGTCGTCCTAACCTAAGTGCGGTGGTGTGATGGTTAGTTCCTAGATTCTAGTTAATAAATGAACTAGAGTTAGTAACAATATCATGAAACTTTATGTGTTATGTATTTATGTGTTATGTATTTAAACTGTGCATAACATTGGACTGTATGTAAAATCAAACTGTTGTGTGATATTAGACTGCGTGTGTGATATTAGACTGTGTGTGATATTAGACTGTGTGTGTGATATTAGACTGTGTGTGATATTATTTTATTACATTCGATAACATGATTGCTCCTATAATGTTCTTCACATTTCCCTCCTTTTTATCGTAATGTAATAACACATCAAACTTACACCATCTCATGCATGACTTTCAGTGTAGTTATCATATCCTTCTTACACTACTTCAAATTCGTAGCTGGCATCTTCATAATCCGCCAGCAACGTTTCTACTTCCTCCTGTAGGCTTACCTTTGCACTTTCAAACATGCGGTCAAAGATTTTCAATATCACATGTCTTAAACAGGGGATACAACAGCACCCTACCACAGATAATAATGCGACCCCGACACATATGGAAACAAACACAGGTATGAGAACATCTTTCCATTGTCCGAACATGTTACTAAACCAACCTATCACGGGGTGATCAATACCAGAATGAATATGCATAGTTTCAGATAACATTTGGAGTCCCTGGAGAGTTTTTGTGATCGATCCATCGGGGGCCGTATTGTTAGGGATGAACATACAACACTGGTCCTGGAAAATAGAACAGACTCCACCGGCCTCAGCCAACAGCATATCTAATGCCATCCGGTTTTGAAATGCTGTTAGAGAGGTTGCGTCGAGCTGTTCGGCCAGTGCCATTCCTAGAGCGTGTGTGTAATTAGTGAGAGTCAACACATTGTAATGGATGTAATTAATGCGATCAACATTTTTATTTGGGGTAATCCAAATGAAGATTGATTCCCACCCTGCCGCAATTTGGTCCACCAATTTGTATTCGTTTGGCACCCCCCTCGGCACCCCTATGGCATCGATATACGTTGGATTGGGTCCCATATTCAAAGGTGCAATGTTTCGTCTCCTCCTATTATTTAGAGTGTGTGTCTTGACTATGGCTATGTGAGCTGGGAAGATTAGAATTACGTGTGCACATGACCCACTCCATTCCTCGGGGAGATGCCCCCGGAGAGTCTTCCCCCCACACCACCACCAAACATCCCGTCGTTGGTACACGAGTCGATTATTAGTTGGCACAATAATAGTTGTGTTACACATAAAATCTGGCACTGTTCCGACAGACGGGCAGGTGTTACCGGAACAATTTCTAGCTATGCAGGCATAGTTCCCCTCCTGGGGAACCTGGAAGTAAGGGGGCTGATGGTTCGTTTTGAGGGGTGGATATGCTTTCCCATAGGCATTACATATGGGATCAGTAGTGAATGTCACATTAGTTGTGGAGCTAATGAGCAGACTACAATTCACGTTATCAGATATGGCCGGTGTGGGGAGTAGAGATGGACGGGCCTTGAGACAGACTACACAATCTTCATTTACCCCTTTTGTGGCCTCCTGCGCTGCCGTAACCCAGGTATTTTTAGCAACATCAGTTCCTGTGGCCAGATATATAATTTTGTTTTTAGTTACCTTAGCAGGGTTGAACACATGAATCCCTTTCGCTGCTCGTCCTAGTGAGATGTATGCATCTTTGGGGTCGACTAGCACTGGGTCCCTGCACACAATCATGTCAACACAGGGGTCCTTTGTTGGACCCGGAAAGTATGCATAAAGCCTTATCAACATACATTGTGATGAGTTCTGCTGGTTTGTCATATTCACTGTTAACACTATGTCATCTGGTAACCGAGTCAATTCTATTATGGACCCCCACTGCTTAGCAAGAGGGGTTGTTGGACGAGGCTTCCAATCCTTGCCTGAGTAAGCTGCGGTGTTCCCCCAGGATTTATCAATTTGCCCAATCATAGCATAATAGTGATACTTCCCGGGAGAGCCACCGGTTAAAGCTTTAAGACTTTTTTTACCGTATTTTAACTCAGTATATGGTATCTTAAATGAGAGCGTCTGATTCACTTTCACACAAACCTGTATCAGATAAACATGACTGCTATGATTTGAACATTGTTGACCAGGAAAATAGACCAGACCATGACCCTTTATTACAGGAGCGCGCCGCGTACGTGCCGTCAGGGAAGCGAGTTGCACTCGAGGTTGTGCTCGAGGGGCGCTCTGGGCGCCCTTCGGCTTCTTCCAGACCTTCTCGTGCAGGTTCTTCTCGTACAGATGGGTCTCACGATATTCCTCATAATGCTGGTCATGATCTTTTGGGGGTTCAGGTGCCCTTGGTGGGTTATGATCCTTTGGGGGATCATGTGCCCTTGGTGGGTCGTGATTTGTTGGTGGATCAGGCGCCCTTGGTGGATCAGGCGCCCTGGGTGGATCAGGATCTTTTCGTTTGTCGTGTCCAATTTTCACAATGAAGATGCCATATGCCAGTACCACAGCCATTCCAAAGATGCCGGTCCCGACGAGAAATCGCTTGCTGTTGTTGCTGCACATCGTTGCAGTGCCCGAAGGTCAGAGGTTACCAGCACTTAACCTTCGGAAAAACACTGTTTACTCGTGGGAGCTGTGAGAGTCGGGGGAGGGTACCTTTCCAGCCAGGTCGCCGAATAGCCGATGCTTCACCCAAGACAGATGAATCCAGTTGGGTCTTCCTTCCACCTTCACGGCAGTGGGCGTGGCGATCAGCACTCGATAAGGCCCCTCCCACCGCTCGCTCGACCACGTTTTCCTCTTGATGACCTTGATGAACACCCAGTCTCCTGCGGCGACTGGAGGTTGACGATGCTGTGGAGACAATGGCATATCTGGCAGTTCATTGGCGTGACGACATTCGCGATATTCGAGTGTCTTTCTCATGTAGTGGGCCAAGTCATGTACTGAGTCCGGGGCGTCTTTTGTTTTTAGTGTCAAGTCGGGAAGATTGTATGGCCTCCCATACAAAAGTTCGAAAGGGGTCAAACCCTTCCCTTCTGCTGGCAGGATATGCATATTCATTTTTACAATATCAATACAGTCAGGCCATGGTCTTCCTGTCTCTTTCATTGTTTTGATCAATTTGTTTTTTATTGTACCATTCGTTCTTTCAACTAAACCAGCACTCTGTGGGTGATAAATGCAATGCCTCTTTAAATTTATTTTGAACTGTTCTGACAATCTTTTAATAACCTCATTTACAAAATGGGACCCATTATCACTTCTGATGACTCTCGGGATTCCAAATGTTGGTATTATATGCTTACATAGTGCTTTAGCCACTGTCAACGCATCAGGCTTGGCTGTGGGAAATATTTCAACCCATTTTGAAAATACATCAATAATCACCAAACAATATTCATACCCTCGTGACTTGGATAATTGAATGAAGTCCATATGTATCGTATGAAATGGGTGTTCAGGCTCTGGAAACGAGCCTCTTTTTGGTCTCACATTTCCTTGTGGATTATTTTTAATACAAATCAAGCATTGTCTGCAAAAGTTTTTTGCATATTGTGTGAACCCAAATGAATTAAAGTGTTTGTTTATTTGATCAACCATGCCCCCTGTTGACACATGGCATGGTCCGTGTGTCACAATTGCTGCCCATGAAAATAGAGATCGAGGCAGCCATGGCTTATCATCCGGACCGCTGTAAAGTCCGTTGTCATATGTTGCTCCTTTTTTTATCCACAATCGTTTTTCTGCATCAGACACTATCTTGTGCCTTTCCTTGAGAATGTCTTGCAAGTCATCAGTTTCATCTGCCTTGATCTCAGCTTTACAAACAACGGTATTTTCTGCTGCTGCAGCTTTTGCTGCCTGATCAGCAAACCTGTTTCCTACTACCACTGGGTCATTTCCCTTAAGATGTGCTTCACACTTACAAATAGCTAGCAATGAGGGCAGCTGGATCGCAGCCAGGAGGTTAACAAGCAACGATTTATGTTTGACCTCTTTTCCTGTTGTTGTGATAAACCCACGAAGCTGCCATTGACGGCAAAACGTGTGTGCAGAGCTGTATGCGTACTGGCTGTCTGTGTACACTGTGACGGGCCTGCCCTCATAAATCAAACATGCTTTCGTGAGAGCGACCAGCTCAGCTGCCTGAGCAGACATATTTGAGGCTAGTTTTCCTGCTGCGACTATGGTGGTTGCGGTTGTTACTGCATAACCTGCATGACTTTTGCCACACTGATCTTTAAACGCGGATCCGTCAACAAATATGACATCCCCCTCTGCTAGGGGTATATCAGTGATGTCCGGTCTAGGTTTATACATAACGTCAGTTTCTGTTACGCAATCGTGTGGGGTACCATCATGCGGTGTGGGCATCAGAGTTGCTGGATTCAATGTTGTACATCGTTCAATCGTGAGGTTAGGTTGTGATAGTAGGAGTGCTGTGTAGGACAGGTGTCTTGCTGGTGAAAGAAATGACATTTTTGATTCCAGCAACAAAGCTGAGACCGCATGTGGCACCTTTAGGGTTAGCTGGTGATAGAGGACTACCTCAGCTGATGCTTGTACTGCTAGGGCGGCTGCCACTACAGCTTGAACACAGTATGGGGTCGCCCTGGCAACAGGGTCTAAGTATTGCGAGTAATATGCTACTGGCTTAAGCCTAATGCCATGGTGTTGCAATAATACTGAGGTCATGTAATCTCGCTTAGCATCTACTGTTTGAATGAATGGCTTGGAATAATCAGGCAATGCTAGTGCTGCAGTATCAGTTATTGCCAATTTCAATTTGTCAAAAGCTGTGTCAGTAGACTTTGTCCAACTCAATTTTGCTGACATTGCCATTGGATCAGTGTGTATCATGTTTTGTAATGGCTTTGCCAGGAGCGCGTAATCTATTACCCAAATTCGGCAGTAGTTGCATAACCCTAGAAAAGCCATTAATTGTTTTTTAGTAGTTGGTTTTGGTGTCGCTACGATAGCTGCTTTTCGGTCTTGACTAATTGTTCTCCCGTCCTGTGTGAGTGTGTGTCCCAAATATTTAACCTCCCTCCTCCACAGTTGGAGCTTATTTTTAGAAACTTTGTTTCCTGTTTCTGCCAAATGTTGCAATAGTGCAACTGTATCGATCTTACATTGGCTCTGTGTCGGGGATGCGACCAGAATGTCGTCTACGTACACAATGATTTGGCTACCCTCTGGTGGGTCAAATTGGGATAGACAGTTAGCGATAGCTTCTGAAAAGATAGTGGGTGATTCAGCATATCCCTGTGGTAATCGAGTGAATGTCAATTTTGCCTTCTTAAATGTGAATGCGAACCAAACTTGTGCTTTCTCTGATAGCGGAATGCTAAAAAATGCATTGCTGAGATCTATTACCGTGAAGTACTGTGAATCTGATCGAAGCGAATTCAACAATGTGTGTGGATTTGGCACATTTGGGGTTCGTTGTATGACTGCGCTATTAACTGCTCGGAGATCTTGCACTAACCTCCATCCCTCTGAGGGTGGGGCCTTTTTTACTGGAAAAATAGGTGTATTGCATTCCGCTTCAGGTGCTTGTATCAAAATTCCTGCTTCCTTTAATGCATTTATTATTGGCTCAATTCCATTTTCAGCATCAGGTTTCAGTGGGTATTGTTTAATGCGTGGTTTATGGTTTGTTTTCCCCCGTATTCGAACTGGGGTAACCCCTTTCATGAGTCCTACGTCAGCCGGCCCCTTGCTCCACAGGGAGTTGGGCAGCCCCTTCAGGGCTTGCTCTTCCACATCTGTTAGCAAAATACATCACATCTCCAGAGGTGGATGCATGTGCACCTGCGGGTGCATTGTGACCCTGAGTGTGAGTTTGAGCCTCGACCATCCAGTAGATGGGGAGGTCTCTAGTTTCTCCCCACTCCGAGTCCAATCCCTAATAGTGGACACCAATGTGGCAGAGACAGCGTTGTCGCTCCACTCGTCTTGGTGTGCCTTTGTTATGGATATATGTTTACTCCCTGGGTCCGGCATTAAGTCCAGAATGCATGCTGGTGGGTCCACCGTACAGAATGAGGCGGGCCCTCGGAAAACAAAATACATTACTTGGACTATGCTCGGGCCACACCGGAGCAAAGCGTCGGTGTAGGGCTCATCTGGCCCCGGGGTCTTACTATATCTTATGGTCATGTGTAATTCTTCTGCTGGCATTGTATCATACTCTCCCACAAGGTGGTTTTTTGACAAATCAATGATATGCTCTGCGGTGTGGGTCACATCTGCCGAGGGGAATTCCAAACTCCACCAGTAATATGGCACGTCCTCAGCTTCTGTGACCATCACAGGAACGCAGTCTAGGGGACAGTGAATTACTTTAAACACCCCTTTATTTGTGGGAACAATGGCTAGTTCCATTTGGAGCATATCTGCCCGTCCCAACAAGTTATGTGGGCACCTAGCCATCATTAGGACTCGGCTAGTGGAAGCTACCTCCCTATTCTGGCCCCATTCCAATCTTACAACTTCACTCAAAGGAACTTTCGCCTCCTCCCCACTCGCCCCCGTCATTACTACCACACGCTTAGATTTTGGCACACTGGCTGTCTCTCTAATTACGGATCTTTCCGCCCCTGTGTCTGCGAGGCACATCATAGGCTTATTGTTTACATATACCAAAGTTTCTGGTCTTAGTTTTGAATGCACGTCTTCTTCAGACAGCTGGACCTCTATCTGATTTCGGCCACAATGTTTATCTAACACAACACTTTTCCTCCCTTCATCCGTCCGGACTTTTCCTAGTCATGCCTGCTTGCCATCTCTCTCCCGACATTCTCTGGCAAAATGCCCAGATCTAAAACAAACAAAACAAAGTCCTTTCCTCCTTGCCTCCTCTCGTCTCTCCTCGTTATCACAATCTCTGCCCCCCCCCCATCTCATTTTGTTTTTCTGGCTCTCTCGCGGCCCCCTCCACTCTCTGCGCCCTTTTGGCCCCTGTCCCCTCCAATCTGTGCGTAAAATGTAGGTTTCCGCACCCTCTCGCAACTGGACCTCATGCGCTTTTCTCTTCATTTTATCTTTCATCACCTTTTCTGCGTGGACTACATTGTCCATAAATTCATCAATCGAGGCCGTGGGTAGCGTTACCATGTTTTGTTCTATCCATGCTTTTATTTGTGGTTTAAGGCCGAACAAAATTGCTTGCTTCAATTGCTGGTTGAAGGGCCCATTAGGGTGACCATCTTCACTGATACCACTGTTTATTTTAAATACTGGGTACAATCTAGCCCTGTACTCTTGTACTGTTTCTTCCATCGACTGTGTAGTTTGACTAATCTTAGCATAGTTTGGATGTTTTACAAACACACGACGCATATTTGCAAAAATGGAGTCTGGATTGCTTAAACTATTAACAACCTCGCCTGGTGACATGATAAGATCGTTACTTTTCCCTGTGTATGGGCTCCACTGCCCTTTGCACTGGTGCCATTTTAACCCTGTAATTTGCATGAGTGCCTGTTGCATTTCGGGGCCATTTAGATGATAACTTTGTTGCAAGTCAATTATTCCCTGAACGCACCCTTCTACATCATCAGTGGGTTTTGGAACATGTTCGAGGACCTTAATCATTTGTTCTTTTGTCCAAGGCCTATGAACCAATACATAATGAGGTTGGCCGTCTTCCCCTGCTCTCGGGTTTGCCACCTGGATGAGCGGGAAGGTCTCAGTGGGTTTACTTACCTCGGGTCCCTCCAGGAGGATTGGCGTTCCCCCCATCTCTTTATTCCATGATAACTCGGGCCCTTGACCCCTACGCGTCATCATGTGTGGCCCCGCATTATGTGATGTGGAATTAAGGTCATATCTCGGCGGCGGTATTGTCGGGTACAGCTGTGTCGTAGTGGGTGTGAATGTAACATTATCATCTTGTAATGGTGGTTTTACTTTTTTCATTCGTGTCTTTTCCCCCTCTTCTATATTTTGTGTTGCATTTAACTGCTGTTCTACGCTTGGCCCCGTAAACAGCTGTTCCTTCCTTATTTTAATCACTCGCTTACGTCCCCTTCCCTGTGTCTCATCATCTTCAGCACGAGCAACATTAATACCACTTTGGCTCTCCCCTTCTTTCTTACGCATCTCCTCATGCCAAACTCTAGCCTGCCTCAATTGTTTCCCTGGTGTATCACGAGTACGTTGCTTTTGCCGATCATGAATAGACAGGTTTCTCAACAACTCCCCCGTCTCTTTTACTCCAGCCAAATCTGGATCAAATTGATAGCGTCCTTTCCATTTACCCAAGTACTTCGTACTACCCGGGAACTTGAGTTCCATCTTTTTTACCATATCGGGTGATTTTGACCTGTCAGGTCTGGCTCCCCGTTTTTTATCTTTCTTCCCCATTGTCTGCTTTGTTAGTAGTCACACAAAAATACTTTGAGAGATTCTCTGGAGAAATGCTACGTGCTCGTTCACTTCCCCTGATGTCAAGCTTCTACCTTTTGACCTAGCGTCTCAGGAGGACATCAGCTTGGTGTTTAAATTTCACGGAACGTGAACGATTTTAGATCTCCTTCAAATACTCTCCACGCACACACATATAATCCGCAGTTAGTATGTCCGCGTTCCGGACCCAGTCTCCCCAGGAGGCCTGGGTTCGAATCTCGTGGCTGCCAGGATGGCCGAGTGGTCTAAGGCGCCGCGTTCAGGACCCAGTCTCCCCAGGAGGCCTGGGTTTGAATCTCGAATTTCCCCATTGTGGGACTAATAAAGGCATTATTATTATTAAAACAACTGGTTTTTAATCTGCAGAAGCTACGTTATCTGCAGTAATGTTATCTTGACTAAACCAAATCTACAGAAGTTACGTTATCTGCAACAATGTTCCAAACCTGCAGAAGTTACGTTATCTGCAGTGAACAACAACAATAGTGAAGTAGCTAAGTCTCACACCAAAAACCGTCTAGGTGCCGTGGTACCCAAAATACTTCAAGAAGTTTTTGTCTTACCCCTTGCCGTCCGTGTCTTTCCTCTGGTTCAGTCGGATGTCAACCGGGGCACTCGTCGGGAGATCCTGCGAGACCGGCCTCAAAATCAAGACGAGATGAGGTTTTTTAAGTCCTGGTTGCTGTGCACAGTCTTTTCCTCCGGTCGTCACCGCCTCCCCCTCCGCATGACCCGGTCAACACCCGTTTTGAAGGACCGAAGGACCACTGTAAAATGTCAAGGGAGAATCACCCCTATGTGGGGGAGCGACTCACGCCTCGGCAAGTAGGAAACAAGACACGGACAGACAGAATATAAGTTTCCGGCCGGGAGAGATGAAACCTCAGTGAACAGGTCTGATCTCTGAACCTCCAGTTCTCTCCAAGCCTTTTATTGAATATCATAAGTCACGTCGACATGTGCCGACACATTTCAATCAATACAGAAATCAATACAAGTACATACGACCAATTCAAAGGTACCTAAATTGTCAAGGGCATGTTTACTTCGGTCCAGCTGGTGTTTACTTGGTCCATGTCCGCCTCCCCTCATGTGTGTTCAGGAGTGGAGTTTGTTCGGTTGCCCCGACCTAAGTGGTCGTCCTAACCTAAGTGCGGTGGTGTGATGGTTAGTTCCTAGATTCTAGTTAATAAATGAACTAGAGTTAGTAACAATATCATGAAACTTTATGTGTTATGTATTTATGTGTTATGTATTTAAACTGTGCATAACATTGGACTGTATGTAAAATCAAACTGTTGTGTGATATTAGACTGCGTGTGTGATATTAGACTGTGTGTGATATTAGACTGTGTGTGTGATATTAGACTGTGTGTGATATTATTTTATTACATTCGATAACATGATTGCTCCTATAATGTTCTTCACATTTATTTATTTATTCATTTATTCATTCATAACTGACAGCCTCGCGCTCCGCTCGTGCCCGGGCAGAAGAGGTGCTCCAATTTGGCTTAACTGTGACACACGCCCGTCCTCCTCCGTCCGGAGCTTCCATTCGGTTAAACTTAGGGGCCGCTTGGCACCGCCCGTGCCCGGGGTAGGTGCTCCTCTTCGGCTTACTGTGACGCGAGCATGCCCTCCTCCTCCGGAGCTTCCATTCGGTTAAACTTAGGGGCCGCTTGGAACCGCCCGTGCCCGGGGAAGGTGCTCCTCTTCGGCTTACTGTGACGCGAGCATGCCCTCCTCCTCCGGAGCTTCCATTCGGTTAAACTTAGGGGCCGCTTGGCACCGCCCGTGCCCGGGGAAGGTGCTCCTCTACGGCTTAACTGCCACGCACGCTGGCCGGAGCTCTGGTACGGTCCGAACCGCGCGAAACGTCGCCACCGATCGTGTCCGGGGGAACGTGCTCTTCTTCGTCCACTCTCCTCTTCGCCCACGCTCTTCTTCGGCGCACGCCGGCCGTCTAACCGCTCCAGCGCCCCGTCGTGCCGCTCGGCGAAACTACAATGCCCCCGAATATTTTTTAGACCCGCGAAGCACTGAACCTGCGAAAGGTGAACCGCGAAGTAGCGAGGGTTCACTGTATGTATAAGACCAAGACCTACAAAAAAGTCTCTTGGAGCAATGAGCTAGGTTTTACAGGAAGTCGGCCATTTTGAATTTACTTAAAAGGGGGCGGGTCACCACAATGGACTTTGTGTAGAAATTATTATTGGGGCCCGAGCAGCGACCGCGGCGAGGTCCCTATTGTTTTTGTAGAAAATATTATTACTTTTATTATTATTATTATTATTATTATTAGGGCCTGAGCAGCGACCGCTGCGAAGTCCCTATTGTTTTTGTAGAAATTATTATTATTATTTTTCCGATTGTTCGATCGCATTTTTGACCCCCGAAACATGCACAAAAACTCACCAAACCTGGCAGTCTCATCGGGCATGGCGAAAAATTTGATATTTTAACGTCTAATATGAACAGGAAGTGAGTTATGAATTTTTGAAAGTCCGACTTTTGCCCTTTTTTGCATGTTTACAGGGGTCATTCTTTTGCACCCTGATCCTAAAGGCTTCATCTGATTGCCTTAAAATTCTGTCTGTAGCATCTGAAGACCTGGCACAAACACTGGGGCTAAAAATTTTTGTTTCCGAAATACTATATGACGGGGGCGGGGCATCAAAGTTTTCACTTAAGATTTCCTTCGCCGCAATGGACAAAATGCTTAATAACTCTCCTGCACATGCTGCTAAAAATCCAAAACTTCACATGTACATAAAGAGTCTGTACCTGAAGACATCTATATGTTTATATTCAGTTATACACCTTGCGCCAATCAATATCATTTTTTACATTTTGACGTACTGCACGGTGCCCTTTTAACGAATCTGATTGAAAATTGGCTAGAAAAGACTCAAGACATTGATCTTACTCTATCCCTATTTTTGTGACTTTCCTTCGAAGGGCGTGGCTATTACGGTGCCGCAGAGTCTGATTATTCTCCGTGGCAACAAAAGTTCCTGCAAAATGATTCAGATGATCCATCTTCTCGAAATTTTTCACATTTGAGGATATTCAGGCCCTGAAGACGGCTGCCAACTTATTTTTGATCGCAGTGGTAGCGCCACCAACTGGTTAAAACAAATATAAATTATTTTCGTTGATGTTTTTCTCCGGGCATGTTAACAAAATCTACCTTATATTTGCTCGGATGAGTGTTTAGGCCTTGAGCATGTCACAATACGAAAGTCTTTCGCCTTCTTCAGAGTGTCACATGATGGTGTCTTGTGACCCGCCTTTATCAGCTGATGTTCCATGAGGGCGTGACTTACCTGTCACAAGAATGAAGGCAAGTCACGCCCCCCGCTGTCCGTTCACTCCGCCAAGATGCTGGTCCAGGTGGTAGAGAGGATGAAGGCTCCCTTGTCTCTGTTCATGGTTTTTATGCCTCGCTTGCAGATCTCAATGGCCTCTCTGATCCAGCGCTGTTGTTTGTTCTCTTCTGTGCGGATGACCCTGCCCTTCTCCCGGTCCATGATGTGGTTTTCCCTTTTGCAGTGGTCAGTGATTGCTGATTTGTAATGTTCATGTTGTGCTTGTTCTTTTACTGCTCTGATTTTTTTCATTTTTTTGACAGGTAAGTCACACCCTCATGGAACATCAGCTCAAGACACCATCATGCGACACTCTGAAGTAGGCGAAAGACTCGCCGAAACATGTCAGGTAAAAAATTAACCTAAAACATAATTGTCTGCTTTTAATGAATCAGTCAAATATCAATAATAAGAAGACAAAATGAACCTAATACAAATAAATGAATGCTTAATAACTCCCCTGCACATGCTCCTAAAAATCCAAACCTTCACCTGTAAATAAAACGTCCCGACCTGAAGACATCTTAATGTTATTATTTTGTTATACACACAGTGCCGCCAAGTGGAATCAAAAATTTGTTTTTATTTTAATTGTCACGTACTGCACGGTGCCCTTTCGACGAATCCGACTGAAAATTAGTCAGAAAAGACTCAAGACAATGATCTTACTCTCTGCCGAATTTTGTGACGTTTTGGCAAAAGGCGTGGCTATTACGGTGCTGAAAAGTCCGATTGTACTCTGTGGCAACAAAAGCTCCAGCAACATGACTCAGATGATCCTATCTTCTCGAAGTTGCACACATTTGAGGATACTTCAGCCCTGAAGACATCTACCAACTTATTTTTCATCGTAGTAGTAGCGCCCCCAACTGGTAAAAGCTAATACAAGTTATTTTCTTGGATGTTTTTCTCCGTGCAACTCAACAAGGTCGCCCTCATATATGCTCGGATGACTGTTTCGGCCATGAGGATGTCACAATACGAAATTCGTCCTTTTTCATGAAAAGTTGTGGGAGTGGCATTGCACTGTTCGGCAATAAAACAAAGCTGATTATGAGGTTCTAAATATGAACGACAACTCGTGAAACTTTACACACACATCAGGCCGAGCAAATTTATCAATATTTTATACGTTAGTTGTGCAGCTTTTTTGAAATGGCTCGCCATGGCCCTCGAGAAATGTTCAAAAAAGCAGCCCTGGTTGAGTGTTTCACCTCGCTTTTTGTAAATTTTATGGAGTACAGTGAACCCTCGGTTATCGCGGTTAATGGGGACCGAGACCACCCGCGAAAACTGAAAATCCGCAAAGTAGCGGCGCACCTTCAAAAATGCTTAAAAAAAATATATAATAAATATATAAATATATATATATATATATATATATATATATATATATATATATATATATATATATATATATATACGGGGGGAGAGAGAGAGAGAGAGAGTGAAATTCATGTTATAACAAAAAAAACAAATTATTATTAAAACTTATTATTTTTTTATTCCCCAACCATTCTTTTTGTATTTATTTAATTACTCCGACTTTTACCTGCTGGTACGCCGTCCGGTGTGCCCTGTGAAATGAAAGGTGGCATTCTTTATTTATTTATTCATTTATTCATTCATAACTGACAGCCTCGCGCTCCGCTTGTGCCCGGCAGAAGAGGTGCTCCAATTCGGCTTAACTGTGACACACGCCCGCCCTCCTCCCCCGGAGCTTCCATTCGGTTAAACTTAGGGGCCGCTTGGCACCGCCCGTGCCCGGGGAAGGTGCTCCTCTTCGGCTTACTGTGACGCGAGCATGCCCTCCTCCTCCGGAGCTTCCATTCGGTTAAACTTAGGGGCCGCTTGGAACCGCCCGTGCCCGGGGAAGGTGCTCCTCTTCGGCTTACTGTGACGCGAGCATGCCCTCCTCCTCCGGAGCTTCCATTCGGTTAAACTCAGGGGCCGCTTGGAACCGCCCGTGCCCGGGGAAGGTGCTCCTCTACGGCTTAACTGCCACGCACGCCGGCCGGAGCTCTGGTACGGTCCGAACCGCGCGAAACGTCGCCACCGATCGTGTCCGGGGGAACGTGCTCTTCTTCGTCCACTCTCCTCTTCGCCCACGCTCTTCTTCGGCGCATGCCGGCCGTCTAACCGCTCCAGCGCCCCGTCGTGCCGCTCGGCGAAACTACAATGCCCCCGAATATTTTTTAGACCCGCGAAGCACTGAACCCGCGAAAGGTGAACCTCGAAGTAGCGAGGGTTCACTGTATGTATAAGACCAAGACCTACAAAAAAGTCTCTTGGAGCAATGAGCTAGGTTTTACAGGAAGTCGGCCATTTTGAATTTACTTAAAAGGGGGCGGGTCTCCACAATGGACTTTGTGTAGAAATTATTATTGGGGCCCGAGCAGCGACCGCGGCGAGGTCCCTATTGTTTTTGTAGAAAATATTATTACTTTTATTATTATTATTATTATTATTATTATTATTATTAGGGCCTGAGCAGCGACCGCTGCGAAGTCCCTATTGTTTTTGTAGAAATTATTATTATTATTATTTTTCCGATTGTTCGATCGCATTTTTGACCCCCGAAACATGCACAAAAACTCACCAAACTTGGCAGTCTCATCGGGCATGGCGAAAAATTTGATATTTTTTAACGTCTAATATGAACAGGAAGTGAGTTATGAATTTTTGAAAGTCCGACTTTTGCCCTTTTTTGCATGTTTACAGGGGTCATTCTTTTGCACCCTGATCCTAAAGGCTTCATCTGATTGCCTTAAAGTTCTGTCTGGAGCATCTTAAGACCTGGGACAAACACTGGGGCTAAAATTTTTTGTTTCCGAAATACTATATGACGGGGGCGGGGCTTCAAAGTTTTCACTTAAGATTTCCTTCGCCGCAATGGACAAAATGCTTAATAACTCTCCTGCCCGTGCTGCTAAAAATCCAAAACTTCACATGTACATAAAGAGTCGGTACCTGAAGACATCTATATGTTTATATTCAGTTATACACCTTGCGCCAATCAATATAAATGTTTACATTTTGACGTACTGCACGGTGCCCTTTTAACGAATCCGACTGAAAATTGGCTAGAAAAGACTCAAGACATTGATCTTACTCTATCCCTATTTTTATGACTTTCCTTCAAAGGGCGTGGCTATTACGGTGCCGCAGAGTCTGATTATTCTCCGTGGCAACAAAAGTTCCTGCAAAATGATTCAGATGATCCATCTTCTGGAAATCTTTCACATTTGAGGATATTCAGGCCCTGAAGACGGCTGCCAACTTATTTTTGATCGCAGTGGTAGCGCCACCAACTGGTTAAAACAAATACAAATTATTTTCGTTGATGTTTTTCTCCGGGCAGGTTAACAAAATCTACCTTATATTTGCTCGGATGAGTGTTTAGGCCTTGAGCATGTCACAATACGAAAGTCTTTCGCCTTCTTCAGAGTGTCACATGATGGTGTCTTGTGACCCGTCTTTATCAGCTGATGTTCCATGAGGGCGTGACTTACCTGTCACAAGAATGAAGGCAAGTCACGCCCCCCGCTGTCCGTTCACTCCGCCAAGATGCTGGTCCAGGTGGTAGAGAGGATGAAGGCTCCCTTGTCTCTGTTCATGGTTTTTATGCCTCGCTTGCAGATCTCAATGGCCTCTCTGATCCAGCGCTGTTGTTTGTTCTCTTCTGTGCGGATGACCCTGCCCTTCTCCCGGTCCATGATGTGGTTTTCCCTTTTGCAGTGGTCAGTGATTGCTGATTTGTAATGTTCATGTTGTGCTTGTTCTTTTACTGCTCTGATTTTTTCATTTTTTTGACAGGTAAGTCACACCCTCATGGAACATCAGCTCAAGACACCATCATGCGACACTCTGAAGAAGGCGAAAGACTCGCCGAAACATGTCAGGTAAAAAATTAACCTAAAACATAATTGTCTGCTTTTAATGAATCAGTCAAATATCAATAATAAGAAGACAAAATGAACCTAATACAAATAAATGAATGCTTAATAACTCCCCTGCACATGCTCCTAAAAATCCAAACCTTCACCTGTAAATAAAACGTCCCGACCTGAAGACATCTTAATGTTATTATTTTGTTATACACACAGTGCCGCCAAGTGGAATCAAAAATTTGTTTTTATTTTAATTTTCACGTACTGCATGGTGCCCTTTTGACGAATCCGACTGAAAATTAGTCAGAAAAGACTTAAGACAATGATCTTACTCTCTGCCGAATTTTGTGACGTTTTGGCAAAAGGCGTGGCTATTAAGGTGCTGAAAAGTCCGATTGTACTCTGTGGCAACAAAAGCTCCGGCAACATGACTCAGATGATCCTATCTTCTCGAAGTTGTACACATTTGAGGATACTTCAGCCCTGAAGACATCTACCAACTTATTTTACATCGTAGTAGTAGCGCCACCAACTGGTAAAAGCTAATACAAGTTATTTTCTTGGATGTTTTTCTCCGTGCAACTCAACAAGGTCGCCCTCATATATGCTCGGATGACTGTTTCGGCCATGAGGATGTCACAATACGAAATTCGTGATTTTTCGTGAAAAGTTGTGGGAGTGGCATTGCACTGTTCAGCAATAAAACAAAGCTGATTATGAGGTTCTAAATATGAACGACAACTCGTAAAACTTTACACACACATCAGGCCGAGCAAATTTATCAATATTTTATACGTTAGTTGTGCAGCTTTTTTGAAATGGCTCGCCATGGCCCTCGAGAAATGTTAAAAAAAAGCAGCTCTGGTTGAGTGTTTCACCTCGCTTTTTGTAAATTTTATGGAGTACAGTGAACCCTCGGTTATCGCGGTTAATGGGGACCGAGACCACCCGCGAAAACTGAAAATCCGCGAAGTAGCGGCGCACCTTCAAAAATGCTTAAAAAAAAAATACAATATATATAATAAATATATAAATATATATATATATATATATATATATATATATATATACGGGGAGAGAGAGAGTGAAATTCATGTTATAACAAAAAAAACAAATTATTATTAAAACGTATTATTTTTTTATTCCCCAGCCATTCTTTTTGTATTTATTTAATTACTCCGACTTTTACCTGCTGGTACG
This sequence comes from Idiotropiscis lumnitzeri, assembly GCF_059441095.1. Lineage (NCBI taxonomy): Eukaryota > Metazoa > Chordata > Actinopteri > Syngnathiformes > Syngnathidae > Idiotropiscis > Idiotropiscis lumnitzeri. The sequence continues at coordinate 17,081 of NW_028283969.1, forward strand.
CCGTCCGGTGTGCCCTGTGAAATGAAAGGTGGCATTCTTTATTTATTTATTCATTTATTCATTCATAACTGACAGCCTCGCGCTCCGCTCGTGCCCGGGCAGAAGAGGTGCTCCAATTTGGCTTAACTGTGACACACGCCCGTCCTCCTCCCCCGGAGCTTCCATTCGGTTAAACTTAGGGGCCGCTTGGCACCGCCCGTGCCCGGGGAAGGTGCTCCTCTTCGGCTTACTGTGACGCGAGCATGCCCTCCTCCTCCGGAGCTTCCATTCGGTTAAACTTAGGGGCCGCTTGGAACCGCCCGTGCCCGGGGAAGGTGCTCCTCTTCGGCTTACTGTGACGCGAGCATGCCCTCCTCCTCCGGAGCTTCCATTCGGTTAAACTTAGGGGCCGCTTGGCACTGCCCGTGCCCGGGGAAGGTGCTCCTCTACGGCTTAACTGCCACGCACGCTGGCCGGAGCTCTGGTACGGTCCGAACCGCGCGAAACGTCGCCACCGATCGTGTCCGGGGGAACGTGCTCTTCTTCGTCCACTCTCCTCTTCGCCCACGCTCTTCTTCGGCGCACGCCGGCCGTCTAACCGCTCCAGCGCCCCGTCGTGCCGCTCGGCGAAACTACAATGCCCCCGAATATTTTTTAGACCCGCGAAGCACTGAACCCGCGAAAGGTGAACCGCGAAGTAGCGAGGGTTCACTGTATGTATAAGACCAAGACCTACAAAAAAGTCTCTTGGAGCAATGAGCTAGGTTTTACAGGAAGTCGGCCATTTTGAATTTACTGAAAAGGGGGCGGGTCACCACAATGGACTTTGTGTAGAAATTATTATTGGGGCCCGAGCAGCGACCGCGGCGAGGTCCCTATTGTTTTTGTAGAAGATATTATTACTTTTATTATTATTATTATTATTATTATTAGGGTCTGAGCAGCGACCGCTGCGAAGTCCCTATTGTTTTTGTAGAAATTATTATTATTATTATTTTTCCGATTGTTCGATCGCATTTTTGACCCCCGAAACATGCACAAAAACTCACCAAACTTGGCAGTCTCATCGGGCATGGCGAAAAATTTGATATTTTAACGTCTAATATGAACAGGAAGTGAGTTATGAATTTTTGAAAGTCCGACTTTTGCCCTTTTTTGCATGTTTACAGGGGTCATTCTTTTGCACCCTGATCCTAAAGGCTTCATCTGATTGCCTTAAAATTCTGTCTGTAGCATCTGAAGACCTGGCACAAACACTGGGGCTAAAATTTTTTGTTTCCGAAATACTATATGACGGGGGCGGGGCATCAAAGTTTTCACTTAAGATTTCCTTCGCCGCAATGGACAAAATGCTTAATAACTCTCCTGCACATGCTGCTAAAAATCCAAAACTTCACATGTACATAAAGAGTCTGTACCTGAAGACATCTATATATTTATATTCATTTATACACCTTGCGCCAATCAATATCATTTTTTACATTTTGACGTACTGCACGGTGCCCTTTTAACGAATCTGATTGAAAATTGGCTAGAAAAGACTCAAGACATTGATCTTACTCTATCCCTATTTTTGTGACTTTCCTTCGAAGGGCGTGGCTATTACGGTGCCGCAGAGTCTGATTATTCTCCGTGGCAACAAAAGTTCCTGCAAAATGATTCAGATGATCCATCTTCTCGAAATTTTTCACATTTGAGGATATTCAGGCCCTGAAGACGGCTGCCAACTTATTTTTGATCGCAGTGGTAGCGCCACCAACTGGTTAAAACAAATACAAATTATTTTCGTTGATTTTTTTCTCCGGGCAGGTTAACAAAATCTACCTTACATTTGCTCGGATGAGTGTTTAGGCCTTGAGGATGTCACAATACGAAAGTCTTTCGCCTTCTTCAGAGTGTCACATGATGGTGTCTTGTGGCCCGTCTTTATCAGCTGATGTTCCATGAGGGCGTGACTTACCTGTCACAAGAATGAAGGCAAGTCACGCCCCCCGCTGTCCGTTCACTCCGCCAAAATGCTGCTCCAGGTGGTAGAGAGGATGAAGGCTCCCTTGTCTCTGTTCATGGTTTTTATGCCTCGCTTGCAGATCTCAATGGCCTCTCTGATCCAGCGCTGTTGTTTGTTCTCTTCGGTGCGGATGACCCTGCCCTTCTCCCGGTCCATGATGTGGTTTTCCCTTTTGCAGTGGTCAGTGATTGCTGATTTGTAATGTTCATGTTGTGCTTGTTCTTTGACTGCTCTGATTTTTCATTTTTTTGACAGGTAAGTCACACCCTCATGGAACATCAGCTGATAAAGACGGGTCTCAAGACACCATCATGCGACACTCTGAAGAAGGCGAAAGACTCGCCGAAACATGTCAGGTAAAAAATTAACCTAAAACATAATTGTCTGCTTTTAATGAATCAGTCAAATATCAATAATAAGAAGACAAAATGAACCTAATACAAATAAATGAATGCTTAATAACTCCCCTGCACATGCTCCTAAAAATCCAAACCTTCACCTGTAAATAAAACGTCCCGACCTGAAGACATCTTAATGTTATTATTTTGTTATACACACAGTGCCGCCAAGTGGAATCAAAAATTTGTTTTTATTTTCATTTTCACGTACTGCACGGTGCCCTTTTGACGAATCCGACTGAAAATTAGTCAGAAAAGACTCAAGACAATGATCTTACTCTCTGCCGAATTTTGTGACGTTTTGGCAAAAGGCGTGGCTATTAAGGTGCTGAAAAGTCCGATTGTACTCTGTGGCAACAAAAGCTCCGGCAACATGACTCAGATGATCCTATCTTCTCGAAGTTGTACACATTTGAGGATACTTCAGCCCTGAAGACATCTACCAACTTATTTTACATCGTAGTAGTAGCGCCACCAACTGGTAAAAGCTAATACAAGTTATTTTCTTGGATGTTTTTCTCCGTGCAACTCAACAAGGTCGCCCTCATATATGCTCGGATGACTGTTTCGGCCATGAGGATGTCACAATACGAAATTCGTGATTTTTCGTGAAAAGTTGTGGGAGTGGCATTGCACTGTTCGGCAATAAAACAAAGCTGATTATGAGGTTCTAAATATGAACGTCAACTCGTAAAACTTTACACACACATCAGGCCGAGCAAAT
>NW_028283970.1:7500-20059 GCF_059441095.1 Idiotropiscis lumnitzeri
TTGTTATTTTTCGTCACTACCTCCCCGTGTCGGGAGTGGGTAATTTGCGCGCCTGCTGCCTTCCTTGGATGTGGTAGCCGTTTCTCAGGCTCCCTCTCCGGAATCGAACCCTGATTCCCCGTTACCCGTTGTCACCATGGTAGGCGCAGAAAGTACCATCGAAAGTTGATAGGGCAGACATTCGAATGAGACGTCGCCGCCGCGGGGGGGCCGGCGATCGGCTCGGGCGTTATCTAGAGTCACCAAAGGGGGGGCCGGGCCGGCGGCACCGCGGAGACCGACAGCCCGCCGGCTGTGAAAGCCGGCGGGCCCGCTGCACCGCGGCAAACCGAACCCGCGTGGGTTTTGGGTCTGATAAATGCGCGCGTCCCCGCGGAGACGGGTCGGCGCTCGTTTGCATGTATTAGCTCTAGAATTGCCACAGTTATCCAAGTAACGGTGGAGCGATCAAAGGAACCATAACTGATTTAATGAGCCATTCGCAGTTTCACTGTATCGGAACCGTGTGTACTTAGACTTGCATGGCTTAATCTTTGAGACAAGCATATGCTACTGGCAGGATCAACCAGGTAGCCCTCGCGTCCGGCGGTCTGTGTTTCTTGCATTGGAACCGGAGCTGAGCGGGGAGCCGGGCGCGGGGACCGGGCGGCGCCCGCGGGAGACGGCCTCCCGCGGGGTTACCCCCGGCGGCACCCCAGCCTCCCTCGTTGTTTTTTCTCTCTCATTTTTTTCGGACGTGGGCTACCGAAATTTCCGTTACCGATTCAGCCCCCGTGCGCGGTGAGGAAGTCGGCTGGGCCTCGGTATGTACTCGGTCCGTAGAGGCCGCGTTACCGCGTGGCGGTCAGTCGCGGGAGGGAGCCGGAGCCGCCCGCACGCCCGCGACCGCAACACGCACTCGGAGGCGGCGTCTTCTGACAGACGCCGGTAGGGTTTGAGAAACATGCTTTTTCGGAAAGGACCGCTCGGCTGACGCGGGCCTGGGCTCCCGCACCCCTCTCGTGGCGGGGCACCCGCGAGCGCGGCGGAACTCCCGTGTAGGGCATCTCTGGGCCCGTGTGGCCGACGGGCACGCGACAGGGTCGTCTCGGTCTCGCGACGAAAGCGGTTTCGCGCTGGTTGGTGCGCTAGAGGTCGATCCGCAGGCCGAAGGAACCGTCCACCCGAACACCCCGGCGCGAGGCCGGGGCCGGCAGGGGCCCTCCGATGGCGGGTCATGCTTGCCAATCGGTCAGTGGTTGGTGTGGTGCAGTACATGTCAGGGTGTGGGTGCGAGATGGGCCGGGAGGACCGCTCCTCCTGCGTCGGACCCCGAGTCATAGGAAGTGCCGTTTTGTCACAACCCCAGGGGTGGGGTGGGTAACGGTAGGGAAGTGCCGGCCAACGCGCAGAGGTCGACCCGCAGGCCGAAGGAACCGTCCACCCGAACACCCCGGCGCGAGGCCGGGGCCGGCGGGGGCCCTCCGATGGCGGGTCATGATTGCCAATCGGTCAGTGGTTATGTGTGTGCTGCGGTGCCGGCCAACGCTCAGAGGTCGACCCGCAGGCCGAAGGAACCGTCCACCCGAACACCCCGGCGCGAGGCCGGGGCCGGCAGGGGCCCTCCGATGGCGGGTCATGATTGCCAATCGGTCAGTGGTTGTGTGTGTGCTGCGGTGCCGGCCAACGCTCAGAGGTCGACCCGCAGGCCGAAGGAACCGTCCACCCGAACACCCCGGCGCGAGGCCGGGGCCGGCAGGGGCCCTCCGATGGCGGGTCATGATTGCCAATCGGTCAGTGGTTATGTGTGTGCTGCGGTGCTGCGGTGCCGGCCAACGCTCAGAGGTCGACCCGCAGGCCGAAGGAACCGTCCACCCGAACACCCCGGCGCGAGGCCGGGGCCGGCAGGGGCCCTCCGATGGCGGGTCATGATTGCCAATCGGTCAGTGGTTGTGTGTGTTGCGGTGGGGCCGGGAGGACCGCTCCTCCTGCGTCGGACCCGGGTCATGGGAAGTGCCGTGTGGCGGTGGTGGGGCCGGGAGGACCGCTCCTCCTGCGTCGGACCCGAGTCATGGGAAGTGCCGTGTGGCGGGGCCGGGAGGACCGCTCCTCCTGCGTCGGACCCGAGTCATAGGAAGTGCCGTGTGGCGGGGCCGGGAGGACCGCTCCTCCTGCGTCGGACCCGAGTCATAGGAAGTGCCGTGTGGTGGGGCCGGGAGGACCGCTCCTCCTGCGTCGGACCCGAGTCATAGGAAGTGCCGTGTTGCGCTGGTGGGGCCGTGCCCGCCAACAGCCTTCAGTGGTCGGATACCACGTTTGCAAGCTCCCCGCTGGAATGGGGACTTAGAAGAAATGAGGGGAAAATTCCCCCGGAGCTCCGTGCCTGAGGGCGGGCTGTGAGCCGCGCCGCGTCCGCCAACAGCCTTCCATGGTCGGACACCATTGTTCGCAAGTTGCCCGCTGGAATGGGCACATAGAAGAAATTTCGAGGATAACATCCACCAGAGCGCCAGGGCGGCCGTTATTGCAGTATGCGTCCGCCTGGCAGCTCTCTTCCGCGGGAACCATTGGGCAATTTCTTTCACGGAGGTGGACATAGAAGAATTTTTGTTTCTAAAAACGTGGTTCCTAAAAATGTGCCCCAGGTGTTTTGGAAAACCCGGGTAAACCTGGGAAGTAGGCAAATGACCCTCTGACTAGGGGGAAAAACGTTTGCCTACTGCAGCGCCCCTAATGCAATTCGGCGGAACTGCAACGCCCCTGGTCGCCTAAACGCTACCCCTGGTCGCCTAAACCTCACCCCTGGTCGCCTAAACCTCACCCCTGGTCGCCTAAAAGTCACCCCTGGTCGCCTAAATTGTCAACCCCTGGTCACCTAAATTGTCAACCCCTGGTCGCCTAAAGGGGACTTAGAAGAAATGAGGGGGCAAATTCCCCCGGAGCTCCGTGCCTGAGGGCGGGCTGTGAGCCGCGCCGCGTCCGCCAACAGCCTTCAGTGGTCGGATACAATGTTTGAAAGGTCCCCGCTGGAAAGGGGACTTAGAAGAAATGAGGCAAATTTCCCCGGAGCTCCGTGCCTGAGGGCGGGCTGTGAGCCGCGCCGCGTCCGCCAACAGCCTTCAGTGGTCGGATACAATGTTTGAAAGGTCCCCGCTGGAAAGGGGACTTAGAAGAAATGAGGCAAATTTCCCCGGAGCTCCGTGCCTGAGTGCGGGCTGTGAGCCGCGCCGCGCCCGCCAACAGCCTTCAGTGGTCGGATACAATGTTTGAAAGTTCCCCGCTGGAAAGGGGACTTAGAAGAAATGAGGCAAATTTCCCCGGAGCTCCGTGCCTGAGGGCGGGCTGTGAGCCGCGCCGCGTCCGCCAACAGCCTTCAGTGGTCGGATACAATGTTTGAAAGGTCCCCGCTGGAAAGGGGACTTAGAAGAAATGAGGCAAATTTCCCCGGAGCTCCGTGCCTGAGGGCGGGCTGTGAGCCGCGCCGCGCCCGCCAACAGCCTTCAGTGGTCGGATACAATGTTTCAAAGTTCCCCGCTGGAAAGGGGACTTAGAAGAAATGAGGCAAATTCACCCGGAGCTCCGTGCCCGAGGGCCGGCTATGAGCCGCGCCGTGCCCGCCAACAGCCTTCCACGGTCGGATACAATGTTTCAAAGTTCCCCGCTGGAAAGGGGACTTAGAAGGAATTTGTCAAATTCACCCGGAGCTCCGTGCCTGAGGGCCGGCTATGAGCCGCGCCGTGCCCGCCAACAGCCTTCCTTTGGTCGGATACAATGTTTCAAAGTTCCCCGCTGGAAAGGGGACTTAGAAGAAATGAGGCAAATTTCACCGGAGCTCCGTGCCTGAGGGCGGGCTGTGAGCCGCGCCGCGCCCGCCAACAGCCTTCCTTTGGTCGGATACAATGTTTGAAAGTTCCCCGCTGGAAAGGGGACTTAGAAGAAATGAGGCAAATTTCCCCGGAGCTCCGTGCCTGATGGCGGGCTGTGAGCCGCGCCGCGCCCGCCAACAGCCTTCAGTGGTCGGATACAATGTTTGAAAGTTCCCCGCTGGAAAGGGGACTTAGAAGAATTGAGTAAAATTCACCCGGAGCTCCGTGCCCGAGGGCCGGCTATGAGCCGCGCCGCGCCCGCCAACAGCCTTCCTTTGGTCGGATACAATGTTTCAAAGTTCCCCGCTGGAAAGGGGACTTAGAAGAAATTTGTGAAAATTCACCCGGAGCTCCGTGCCTGAGGGCCGGCTATGAGCCGCGCCGTGCCCGCCAACAGCCTTCCACGGTCGGATACAATGTTTCAAAGTTCCCCGCTGGAAAGGGGACTTAGAAGAAATTTGTGAAAATTCACCCGGAGCTCCGTGCCCGAGGGCCGGCTATGAGCCCCGCCGTGCCCGCCAACAGCCTTCCACGGTCGGATACAATGTTTCAAAGTTCCCCGCTGGAAAGGGGACTTAGAAGAAATTTGTGAAAATTCACCCGGAGCTCCGTGCCTGAGGGCCGGCTATGAGCCGCGCCGTGCCCGCCAACAGCCTTCCTTTGGTCGGATACAATGTTTCAAAGTTCCCCGCTGGAAAGGGGACTTAGAAGAAATTTGTAAAATTCACCCGGAGCTCCGTGCCCGAGGGCCGGCTATGAGCCCCGCCGTGCCCGCCAACAGCCTTCCACGGTCGGATACAATGTTTCAAAGTTCCCCGCTGGAAAGGGGACTTAGAAGAAATTTGTAAAATTCACCCGGAGCTCCGTGCCTGAGGGCCGGCTATGAGCCGCGCCGTGCCCGCCAACAGCCTTCCACGGTCGGATACAATGTTTCAAAGTTCCCCGCTGGAAAGGGGACTTAGAAGAAATTTGTAAAAATTCACCCGGAGCTCCGTGCCCGAGGGCCGGCTATGAGCCGCGCCGCGCCCGCCAACAGCCTTCCACGGTCGGATACAATGTTTCAAAGTTCCCCGCTGGAAAGGGGACTTAGAAGAAATTTGTGAAAATTCACCCGGAGCTCCGTGCCTGAGGGCCGGCTATGAGCCGCGCCGTGCCCGCCAACAGCCTTCCACGGTCGGATACAATGTTTCAAAGTTCCCCGCTGGAAAGGGGACTTAGAAGAAATTTGTGAAAATTCACCCGGAGCTCCGTGCCCGAGGGCCGGCTATGAGCCGCGCCGTGCCCGCCAACAGCCTTCCACGGTCGGATACAATGTTTCAAAGTTCCCCGCTGGAAAGGGGACTTAGAAGAAATTTGTGAAAATTCACCCGGAGCTCCGTGCCCGAGGGCCGGCTATGAGCCGCGCCGTGCCCGCCAACAGCCTTCCACGGTCGGATACAATGTTTCAAAGTTCCCCGCTGGAAAGGGGACTTAGAAGAATTGAGTAAAATTCACCCGGAGCTCCGTGCCTGAGGGCCGGCTATGAGCCGCGCCGCGCCCGCCAACAGCCTTCCACGGTCGGATACAATGTTTCAAAGTTCCCCGCTGGAAAGGGGACTTAGAAGAAATTTGTGAAAATTCACCCGGAGCTCCGTGCCCGAGGGCCGGCTATGAGCCGCGCCGCGCCCGCCAACAGCTTTCCACGGTCGGATACAATGTTTCAAAGTTCCCCGCTGGAAAGGGGACTTAGAAGAAATTTGTGAAAATTCACCCGGAGCTCCGTGCCCGAGGGCCGGCTATGAGCCGCGCCGTGCCCGCCAACAGCCTTCCACGGTCGGATACAATGTTTCAAAGTTCCCCGCTGGAAAGAGGACTTAGAAGAAATTTGTGAAAATTCACCCGGAGCTCCGTGCCCGAGGGCCGGCTATGAGCCGCGCCGTGCCCGCCAACAGCCTTCCACGGTCGGATACAATGTTTCAAAGTTCCCCGCTGGAAAGGGGACTTAGAAGAAATTTGTGAAAATTCACCCGGAGCTCCGTGCCCGAGGGCCGGCTATGAGCCGCGCCGCGCCCGCCAACAGCCTTCCACGGTCGGATACAATGTTTCAAAGTTCCCCGCTGGAAAGGGGACTTAGAAGAAATTAGGCAACTTTCCCCGGAGCTCCATGCCTGAGTGCGGGCTGTTTGCCGCGCCGTGCCCGCCAACAGCCTTCAGTGGTCGGATACAATGTTTCAAAGTTCCCCGCTGGAAAGGGGACTTAGAAGAAATTATGAATATTTTTGTTTCTAAAAACGTGATCCCTGAAAATGTGCCCCAGGTGTTTTGGAAAACCCGGGTAAACCTGGGAAGTAGGCAAATGACCCTCTGACTAGGGGGGAAGAACGTTTGCCTACTGCAGCGCCCCTAATGCAATTCGGCGGAACTGCAACGCCCCTGGTCGCCTAAACGCTACCCCTGGTCGCCTAAAAGCTACCCCTGGTCGCCTAAAAGCTACCCCTGGTCGCCTAAAAGCTACCCCTGGTCGCCTAAACGCTACCCCTGGTCGCCTAAACGCTACCCCTGGTCGCCTAAACGCTTCCCCTGGTCACCTAAACGCTACCCCTGGTCGCCTAAACGCTACCCCTGGTCGCCTAACTGACCCCTCGTGTGTGGGGATCAACGTTTGCCTACTAGGGCGTCCTCCGGCGGCCTCTCGGCAGTACTGCAGGCCCATTTTAGCCGAGCCCATTGAAATGAATGGGGGAATTTTATACGTTTTTGCCTTTTTTTTCCCCCCTCGTTCTTTTTGTATTTATTCATTTATTTCAACTTTTACCGACTCAACCGCCCTCCGGCGTGCCCTCGGCGGTCCCGCAAGCCCAATTCGGCCGAGCCCATTGAAATGAATGGGGGAATTTTATACGTTTTTGCCTTTTTTCCCCCCCCCTCGTTCTTTTTGTATTTATTCATTTATTTCAACTTTTACCGACTCAACCGCCCTCCGGCGTGCCCTCGGCGGTCCCGCAAGCCCAATTCGGCCGAGCCCATTGAAATGAATGGGGGAATTTTATACGTTTTTGCCTTTTTTTCTCCCCCCCTCGTCCTTTTTGTATTTATTCATTTATTTCAACTTTTACCGACTCAACCGCCCTCCGGCGTGCCCTCGGCGGTCCCGCAAGCCCAATTCGGCCGAGCCCATTGAAATGAATGGGGGAATTTTATACGTTTTTGCCTTATTTCCCCCCCCCTCGTCCTTTTTGTATTTATTCATTTATTTCAACTTTTACCGACTCAACCGCCCTCCGGCGTGCCCTCGGCGGTCCCGCAAGCCCAATTCGGCCGAGCCCATTGAAATGAATGGGGGAATTTTATACGTTTTTGCCTTTTTTTTCCCCCCCTCGTCCTTTTTGTATTTATTCATTTATTTCAACTTTTACCGACTCAACCGCCCTCCGGCGTGCCCTCGGCGGTCCCGCAAGCCCAATTCGGCCGAGCCCATTGAAATGAATGGGGGAATTTTATACGTTTTTGCCTTATTTCCCCCCCCCTCGTCCTTTTTGTATTTATTCATTTATTTCAACTTTTACCGACTCAACCGCCCTCCGGCGTGCCCTCGGCGGTCCCGCAAGCCCAATTCGGCCGAGCCCATTGAAATGAATGGGGGAATTTTATACGTTTTTGCCTTATTTCCCCCCCCCCTCGTCCTTTTTGTATTTATTCATTTATTTCAACTTTTACCGACTCAACCGCCCTCCGGCGTGCCCTCGGCGGTCCCGCAAGCCCAATTCGGCCGAGCCCATTGAAATGAATGGGGGAATTTTATACGTTTTTGCCTTTTTTTTTCCCCCCTCGTCCTTTTTGTATTTATTCATTTATTTCAACTTTTACCGACTCAACCGCCCTCCGGCGTGCCCTCGGCGGTCCCGCAAGCCCAATTCGGCCGAGCCCATTGAAATGAATGGGGGAATTTTATACGTTTTTGCCTTTTTCCCCCCCCCCTCGTTCTTTTTGTATTTATTCATTTATTTCAACTTTTACCGACTCAACCGCCCTCCGGCGTGCCCTCGGCGGTCCCGCAAGCCCAATTCGGCCGAGCCCATTGAAATGAATGGGGGAATTTTATACGTTTTTGCCTTTTTCCCCCCCCCCTCGTTCTTTTTGTATTTATTCATTTATTTCAACTTTTACCGACTCAACCGCCCTCCGGCGTGCCCTCGGCGGTCCCGCAAGCCCAATTCGGCCGAGCCCATTGAAATGAATGGGGGAATTTTATACGTTTTTGCCTTTTTTTCCCCCCCCCTCGTCCTTTTTGTATTTATTCATTTATTTCAACTTTTACCGACTCAACCGCCCTCCGGCGTGCCCTCGGCGGTCCCGCAAGCCCAATTCGGCCGAGCCCATTGAAATGAATGGGGGAATTTTATACGTTTTTGCCTTTTTTTTTCCCCCCTCGTCCTTTTTGTATTTATTTACTTATTTCAACCTTTACCGACTTAGGGGCCGCTTTGCACCGCCTGTGCCCGGGGAAGGTGCTCCTATTCGGGCCAAGTGTGACACACGCCCGCCCTCCTCCTCCGGAGCTTCCATTAGGGTAGACTTAGGGGCCGCTTGGCACCGCCTGTGCCCGGGGAAGGTGCTCATATTCGGCTTCACTGTCAGGCAGCATGCACTCCTCCTCCGGAGCTTCCATTTGGGCAAACTTAGGGGCCGCTTGGCACCGCCCGTGCCCGGGGAAGGTGCTCCTATTCGGGCCAAGTGTGACACACGCCCGCACTCCTCCTCCGGAGCTTCCATTTGGGCAAACTTAGGGGCCGCTTGGCACCGTCTGTGCCCGGGGAAGGTGCTCATATTCGGCTTCACTGTCAGGCAGCATGCACTCCTCCTCCGGAGCTTCCATTTGGGCAAACTTAGGGGCCGCTTGGCACCGCCTGTGCCCGGGGAAGGTGCTCATATTCGGCTTCACTGTCACACAGCGTGCACTCCTCCTCCGGAGCTTCCATTTGGGCAAACTTAGGGGCCGCTTGGCACCGTCTGTGCCCGGGGAAGGTGCTCATATTCGGGCCAAGTGTGACACACGCCCGCACTCCTCCTCCGGAGCTTCCATGAGGGTAGACTTAGGGGCCGCTTGGCACCGTCTGTGCCCGGGGAAGGTGCTCATATTCGGGCCAAGTGTGACACACGCCCGCACTCCTCCTCCGGAGCTTCCATAAGGGCAAACTTAGGGGCCGCTTGGCACCGTCTGTGCCCGGGGAAGGTGCTCCTATTCGGCTTCACTGTCACACAGCATGCACTCCTCCTCCGGAGCTTCCATAAGGGCAAACTTAGGGGCCGCTTGGCACCGTCTGTGCCCGGGGAAGGTGCTCCTATTCGGCTTCACTGTCACACAGCATGCACTCCTCCTCCGGAGCTTCCATAAGGGCAAACTTAGGGGCCGCTTGGCACCGTCTGTGCCCGGGGAAGGTGCTCCTATTCGGCTTCACTGTCACACAGCATGCACTCCTCCTCCGGAGCTTCCATGAGGGTAGACTTAGGGGCCGCTTGGCACCGCCTGTGCCCGGGGAAGGTGCTCATATTCGGCTTCACTGTCCGGAGCTTCCATTAGGGCAAACTTAGGGGCCACTTGGCACCGCCTGTGCCCGGGGAAGGTGCTCCTCTCCGGGCTAAGTGTGACACACGCCCGCACTCCTCCTCCGGAGCTTCCATTAGGGCAAACTTAGGGGCCGCTTGGCACCGCCTGTGCCCGGGGAAGGTGCTCATATTCGGCTTCACTGTCAGGCAGCATGCACTCCTCCTCCGGAGCTTCCATTTGGGCAAACTTAGGGGCCGCTTGGCACCGTCTGTGCCCGGGGAAGGTGCTCCTATTCGGGCCAAGTGTGACACACGCCCGCACTCCTCCTCCGGAGCTTCCATTAGGGCAAACTTAGGGGCCGCTTGGCACCGCCTGTGCACGGGGAAGGTGCTCCTATTCGGCTTCACTGTCACACAGCATGCACTCCTCCTCCGGAGCTTCCATAAGGGCAAACTTAGGGGCCGCTTGGCACCGTCTGTGCCCGGGGAAGGTGCTCCTATTCGGGCCAAGTGTGACACACGCCCGCACTCCTCCTCCGGAGCTTCCATAAGGGTAGACTTAGGGGCCGCTTGGCACCGTCTGTGCCCGGGGAAGGTGCTCCTATTCGGCTTCACTGTCACACAGCATGCACTCCTCCTCCGGAGCTTCCATAAGGGCAAACTTAGGGGCCGCTTGGCACCGTCTGTGCCCGGGGAAGGTGCTCCTATTCGGCTTCACTGTCAGGCAGCATGCACTCCTCCTCCGGAGCTTCCATAAGGGTAGACTTAGGGGCCGCTTGGCACGGCCTGTGCCCGGGGAAGGTCCTCATATTCGGGCCAAGTGTGACACACGCCCGCCCTCCTCCTCCGGAGTTTCCATGAGGGTAAACTTAGGGGCCGCTTGGCACCGCCTGTGCCCGGGGAAGGTGCTCATATTCGGGCCAAGTGTGACACACGCCCGCACTCCTCCTCCGGAGCTTCCATTTGGGCAAACTTAGGGGCCGCTTGGCACCGCCTGTGCCCGGGGAAGGTGCTCATATTCGGCTTCACTGTCAGGCAGCATGCACTCCTCCTCCGGAGCTTCCATTTGGGCAAACTTAGGGGCCGCTTGGCACCGCCTGTGCCCGGGGAAGGTGCTCATATTCGGCTTCACTGTCAGGCAGCATGCACTCCTCCTCCGGAGCTTCCATTAGGGCAAACTTAGGGGCCGCTTGGCACCGTCTGTGCCCGGGGAAGGTGCTCCTATTCGGCTTCACTGTCATGCAGCATGCACTCCTCCTCCGGAGCTTCCATTTGGGCAAACTTAGGGGCCGCTTGGCACCGTCTGTGCCCGGGGAAGGTGCTCATATTCGGCTTCACTGTCAGGCAGCATGCACTCCTCCTCCGGAGCTTCCATTTGGGCAAACTTAGGGGCCGCTTGGCACCGCCTGTGCCCGGGGAAGGTGCTCATATTCGGCTTCACTGTCACACAGCGTGCACTCCTCCTCCGGAGCTTCCATTTGGGCAAACTTAGGGGCCGCTTGGCACCGTCTGTGCCCGGGGAAGGTGCTCATATTCGGGCCAAGTGTGACACACGCCCGCACTCCTCCTCCGGAGCTTCCATGAGGGTAGACTTAGGGGCCGCTTGGCACCGTCTGTGCCCGGGGAAGGTGCTCATATTCGGGCCAAGTGTGACACACGCCCGCACTCCTCCTCCGGAGCTTCCATAAGGGCAAACTTAGGGGCCGCTTGGCACCGTCTGTGCCCGGGGAAGGTGCTCCTATTCGGCTTCACTGTCACACAGCATGCACTCCTCCTCCGGAGCTTCCATAAGGGCAAACTTAGGGGCCGCTTGGCACCGTCTGTGCCCGGGGAAGGTGCTCCTATTCGGCTTCACTGTCACACAGCATGCACTCCTCCTCCGGAGCTTCCATAAGGGCAAACTTAGGGGCCGCTTGGCACCGTCTGTGCCCGGGGAAGGTGCTCCTATTCGGCTTCACTGTCACACAGCATGCACTCCTCCTCCGGAGCTTCCATGAGGGTAGACTTAGGGGCCACTTGGCACCGCCTGTGCCCGGGGAAGGTGCTCATATTCGGCTTCACTGTCCGGAGCTTCCATTAGGGCAAACTTAGGGGCCACTTGGCACCGCCTGTGCCCGGGGAAGGTGCTCCTCTCCGGGCTAAGTGTGACACACGCCCGCACTCCTCCTCCGGAGCTTCCATTAGGGCAAACTTAGGGGCCGCTTGGCACCGCCTGTGCCCGGGGAAGGTGCTCATATTCGGCTTCACTGTCAGGCAGCATGCACTCCTCCTCCGGAGCTTCCATTTGGGCAAACTTAGGGGCCGCTTGGCACCGTCTGTGCCCGGGGAAGGTGCTCCTATTCGGGCCAAGTGTGACACACGCCCGCACTCCTCCTCCGGAGCTTCCATTAGGGCAAACTTAGGGGCCGCTTGGCACCGCCTGTGCACGGGGAAGGTGCTCCTATTCGGCTTCACTGTCACACAGCATGCACTCCTCCTCCGGAGCTTCCATAAGGGCAAACTTAGGGGCCGCTTGGCACCGTCTGTGCCCGGGGAAGGTGCTCCTATTCGGGCCAAGTGTGACACACGCCCGCACTCCTCCTCCGGAGCTTCCATAAGGGTAGACTTAGGGGCCGCTTGGCACCGCCTGTGCCCGGGGAAGGTGCTCATATTCGGCTTCACTGTCACACAGCGTGCACTCCTCCTCCGGAGCTTCCATTTGGGCAAACTTAGGGGCCGCTTGGCACCGTCTGTGCCCGGGGAAGGTGCTCATATTCGGGCCAAGTGTGACACACGCCCGCACTCCTCCTCCGGAGCTTCCATGAGGGTAGACTTAGGGGCCGCTTGGCACCGCCTGTGCCCGGGGAAGGTGCTCATAGTCGGCTTCACTGTCAGGCAGCATGCACTCCTCCTCCGGAGCTTCCATTTGGGCAAACTTAGGGGCCGCTTGGCACCGTCTGTGCCCGGGGAAGGTGCTCATATTCGGGCCAAGTGTGACACACGCCCGCACTCCTCCTCCGGAGCTTCCATTTGGGCAAACTTAGGGGCCGCTTGGCACCGCCTGTGCCCGGGGAAGGTGCTCATATTCGGGCCAAGTGTGACACACGCCCGCACTCCTCCTCCGGAGCTTCCATTTGGGCAAACTTAGGGGCCGCTTGGCACCGCCTGTGCCCGGGGAAGGTGCTCATATTCGGGCCAAGTGTGACACA